>NC_135482.1:199461279-199643230 GCF_052094955.1 Ictidomys tridecemlineatus
ACAAGTGTGCAGGGCCCTCGACCTCCACCCTGGACCTGCTGTGAAGTCAGCAAGGCCCAGCAGGGCAAGCCGGCTTCTCTTCCCATTGGCCCTCTGGGACACCACGTGAGTGAGGAACAAACTGTGTCAACCCAATGCCATTTCAGGGTCACTTGTCCTCTGAGAGCCACATGGTGACCACGTGCAGTCTTGTCCAGGGAACACTGGTCCCCCAAACCTGACCCACACTGAGGGCCTGCCTGGGCCAGCCAGGGGCCCCTAGAGCCTGGGGGGAAATCCCACTCCACTCGAGGGCCATGAGAGGCCTGTCCTCTATTTCCACCTGGGTTTCTGTTCTGGAAAATGATCAGAAAACGATCCTGTTGCCAAGAGGGTGAAGAGTAAGTAAGAGACGTGCGCATCGGAATCCACCCAAGGGACGCAAACGAGGTCCTCTCTTCTCCTGAAACCAGGAATGGATGCAGCCAGCCCTGCTGGGCCCTGTTTCCAATGATGACAAGGTTGGCCGTGGCCTCTGCAGCCACCCACTCTGCCTGGGGAAGGCAGGGGCCAGTGACCACAGGCCCAGTCCCCTGCCCTGCCCTCACCACAGCCCGAGCTCCAATCAGGAGGCCAAGATAAGCAGAAGGACAATAGCCACCCGGGGCCAGGCTGAATGAACCTTGACCCGGCACCCATCACAGCAGGGACGAAGCCACTGTCTTTGGCCACACCATGGGGAGCCTGCTGCACCTGGGCCTGCTCAGCGCCGTCCTGGCCAGCCTCCTGGTGCCTGGGAGAAGTGGTGAGTGCCCTGCCCTTTGCGCTGCAGGATGGCCGCTGGAGGAGGGGAGGGCCGAGGGTAGGCAGTGGGGAATGTGCACAGGGGTGCTCTGGCCCGGCACAGGCTGGCTGACCTTCCCAGCCAAGGGCACAGTTAGGGCCACCGCGGCTCCTGCCGGAGAGTCAGATGGGCAGATGGGGGTCACGGGGGGTAAAAGCACAAGAGGAGACACAGAGAGAAGGGAGGGAGGTGGGACAGCAGGACAGAGTAGAGGTGAGCAGAGACGGGCAGAGATGAGGACAGCAGGGCAGAGGTGCTGCGGGGAGGAGGCCAAGACAGTCCAGCGCCACTCATGACTCCCACTGGGAGAGGCGCCCAGGCCCCAGGCCCCAGAGGAGGCCTGAATGTAAAATGGAACAGGTCCAGCCCACAGGGTGCCAGCTGCGTCCAGCGCAGCCACTAGGCTGAGCCACCTGCGTTTCCATGTCCACACTCGCAACAGTGGTCTGGTCCAGCTTTGGCCTGACTCAGAATGTGGCAGTAAGCCCTCCTAGAACTCAGCGTCCGCCTGGGCGACCACGGGGTGCACCAACACCAAGAGTCAGGCCCGTCCCAGGACTGCGCCAGGCAGCTGGGAAAGCAAACCGCACAGTGGACCAGGCCGAGAAGCGGCCCCGTCTGGGCCTTCAAACCACCAGCCTAGTTTCCCTCAATTCAGAAAGTGAGACCACTGGCTGGCACCAGGTCTGACCAAGGAAGAGTCAGAGTCCTCAGAGGGCCTAACTGCGTCCAGAGGGCTGGGCCAGAGGCTGGCCGTGCACTCCCGTACTCCCCACGCATCTCCTCAGGCCGGGCGGTGGAGGCACAGCTGCAACAAGGAAGACTGTCTTTTTGCACAAGGATGCATTCCAGTTGAGAGGGCAACAAACCTGCAGGCGTGTAGAATCAGACAGTGGTGCTGTTCAAAAAACAGCAGGGAAAGGGGTCAAAAGATGTGGATGGGGATAACTTTAGAGCCAGTGGTGAGGGATGGAGTGAGCCACATGGTATTCAGGGAAAGAATGCTCTACAGGGAAGGTGGCCAGTGCAAAGGCCCTGGGGCATGAGAGTGGTGGGCACAGTCTAAACAGGAAATGGGCTAGCATGGTGGGAGAGATCGGTGCAAGGGAGCCTTGAAGGGAGGAAATCCAAGAGGCCCAGCCGTGGGATCAAAGACCTCTGGTTCTAGCTCGAGGCCACCAGGCAGCTATGGCTCCTTCTTGGCTTCCTCAGGCATCATGCCCTCGCCCTGTGCCTTACACTTCCTCCTCCCAGTTCAAGCTCCCAGGTACTGCTGCACCTTCACCAAAAGGGAAGAGGCAGGAAGAGGTGTGGATCGGGTGGGGCCTGGTGGAACAGTCTGGGAAACTCAGGGAGGGTGCCAAGAAGGGCGTGGCCCCTGCAGGACGGTGAGCTGCTCCGAGGACCACAGAGACTGTTTCTTGAGCAGGCCTGTGAGCTATCACTACAGCTCGGCCACGCAGAGGGAAAACCAGCATGTGCCAATTTGGCTTCAAGGAAGCAGGCTGCACAGAAAGGAGGAGGGACCCCAGAGCAGTGTGCCAATGTGTGTGCATTAGAAGGTCAGGGCACGGGTTAGGACGTGGGTCTTCCGCCCACAGCAGGTCCACAGGTTGCAGTTTGGGGAATGCTGGTCAGGGCTTGGATATTCCTGGTGCCTCGAGGACGGGCACTGCACTCTCACACCTCCCTCAGTGGCTAAGGATAGTACTGAGCCCTGTGTGGTGTGCAGGTGGCAGGATACTGCTCCTGGAGACAGCAGTATGTACAGATTGGAGCACCCACATTTGGGCTCTGCTTCAAAGCAAGCACTTGATGGTGGGAGAAACAAGTCTGAACCTGGCTTTATTGGGATAACATAGGTGTCCTTAAAAGGGGGGGATTTAGGGGAAAAAGTGATCTAAGAACGAGGCTGACGTTTACAGAGCACCTGCTGTGTACCAGACCCGGCGCAGGAGTCTTTACACCCTCTGGAACTCAGAAGTAGTACCATATCTCTACTTGTCAGTAAAATGCAGGACAGGGCAGAGGTGTATCTGAAACTCTGCTTGATCCTCTTTGTACCTTCTGGACTTAAGGAGCTTGGTGTTCTGAGACAAGGGGTGACGGGCCACAGTGAGGCACGAAAACGTGGAGCTCAGAACAAGTCATTACTGGAAGTGGCACCTGGAGAGTCGTCCTTTTTGTGGTGAGACCCTGTACTCTTCAGTGGGAGGAAGTTCAAGAAAAGCACAGAGGGTCAAGAAAAGAATCGGAGGTCCTCCTGGTCCATCTAGTAGTCTTGGGTTTGTTGTCTCTGCTCAGCAAAGAATTGAAGAACAGGACACAGACAGCAATCAAGCAGCAGGTTCATTGCAAAAGTGACAGAGACAGACTTCTCTGAAGGGGCCCTGGAGCCAGAAGTCCTATGGGGAGTGTTGGCCTGTTCTTTTTATGGTCCCTGCAATTTCCTTATCTCCTCCCTGTGCATGCCCCCCTCACTATTGTTCAGGAGTGCCCTCTACCCTGTCCACACATTTTAGTTTTTCTATTGGATCCTCTGCTTGGGGCACAAGTACAGAAGTGTCTGTCTGATTGGGTCCCTGCTGTGTCCACAAGCAGGAAGTTGAACTCATCAGAAGACCGTCTCCGGCTCCCTTGGTCTGGCCCCACCTTGACCTCCTCACTCACCATCTGGCCCTGGCTACTGACACCCTCTACATCCCCCTCACTCCCATGTCACAAAGAAAAGGGGAGGAGCGGGAGACAGAGAGGCAAAGCAGATGGGAACTAGGCGCACCCCTGTAACCCCAGTGACTCGGGAGGCTGAGGAGGGGATCGCGAGTTCAAAGCCAGCCTCAGCAATGGCAAGGTGCTAAGCAACTCAGCGAGACCCTGTCTCAAAATAAAATACAAAACAAAAAAAATAGGGCTGGGATGTGGCTCAGTGGTTGAGTGCCCCTGAGTTCAATCCCTGGTACCCCACCCAAAAAAGGCAGGTGGGAACCCAGGGTCCCCCACATAGCATGGAAGGGACAAAGATGAACTGACCCAGGGCACTGAAGTTAGCTGATCACGGTTCATGTCTTTGTCATGGAATCAATTTAGTGGGTATTTAAAAATGAAATAAAATAGAAGCAAATAGAAAAAAAAACTGTAGCAAGTACTATTTCGTAGAAAATAGAGGAGTACCACTTCTTAAAGCTTGTTTTAATTCTGTGTCCTGACTTTATATACATTACAGGTCAAGATCAAACCCGCTCATAACTCCCCACTCAACCAAAAGAGGCCCTGAGGGGCGGTGGGCCTGGGTGGGGCCAGGTAGCACTAGGAAGTGGCCTAAGGGTACACCTGATGGAAGCTCTCTGAGCCAGGAGCTTGCCAAGGAGAGCTTGGGTGGCTCTGCAGAGAGGGCCATGCAGGTGAGCTGCGGCTGTCCCCTGGATGGGGGCTTCCCCCAGGGCATGCTGGTAGCAGCCGGAGAGGGAGACTGGCAGCGCCCCACTCCCCAGGTGCTGAGGAAGGAGTGCTCAGCCTCTGGAGGTGCGAGGTGGTGGTACTGCAGGATGGGGGCACCAGGTAAATGGAGAGACACTGACTTGTGCCCTTCCTTGTCCTCTAGTGTTCATTAACCGGGAACAAGCCAACAATGTCCTGGTAAGGACCCGGAGAGCAAATTCACTTTTTGAAGAGATGAAGAAAGGAAACCTCGAAAGAGAGTGTTTGGAAGAGACTTGCTCTTATGAAGAAGCTCGAGAAGTCTTCGAGGACTACGACCTGACGGTGAGGCCCCCGCACCGGAGGACACCGGGCGGCGGGCGGGGGGGCCCTGGGCTGAGCCACCAGGCTCCGTGCTGCCTGAGCTTGGGGCTATTGGGGATCTGTGCTGTTCCCTGGGCGGGGCTATCGGGGATATGTGCTGTCCCCTGGGCTGAGCCACCAGGCTCCGTGCTGCCCGAGCGGGGCTGTACGGCTCCGTGCTGTCCCCTGAGCGGGGCTATCCGGGCTCCGTGCTGTCCTCTGAGTGGGGATATCAGGGCCCTGTGCTGTCCCCTGGACGGGGCTATCTGAGCTCCGTGCTGTCCCCTGAGTGGGGATATCAGGGCTCTGTGCTGTCCTCTGAGTGGGGATATCGGGGCTCCGTACTGTCCCCTGGACGGGGCTATCCGAGCTCCGTGCTGTCCCCTGAGCGGGGCTATCCGGGCTGCGTGCTGTCCCCTGAGCGGGGCTATCCGGGCTGCGTGCTGTCCCCTGAGCGGGGCTATCCGGGCTCCGTGCTGTCCCCTGAGCGGGGCTTTCCCGGCTCCGTGCTGTCCCCTGGGCGGGGCTATCCGGGCTCCGTGCTGTCCCCTGGACAGGGCTACCGGGGCTCGGTGCTGCCCTGGGCTGATCCATCCGGATCCGTGCTACCCCTGGGCTGCGCTGTCCAGTCTCGCGCTGCAGCGCCGGGCTGGCCAGCAGGCCCCACGCTGGACCCTGCAAGGCGCTCCTTCTGGCCTCCCTGCGGCACCTCTCGGGTGGGAAACCGCCGGAGGGACCTAAGTGTGGCGAAAGCGACTTGAAACCTAACCTGCCACTCAACACCGCGGCGGGAGCCGACGACCGTTGCCTAGCAGCTCGCGGAGGGCTGGCTGGCGCGCGGGCGCGGGCGCCGGAAGGGGCGGGGCCTCAGCCGGCCGGAAGCGAAGCGTTCTGGGGTCCTAGCGGGCTGCGCGGGCGCCGGAAGGGGCGGGGCCTCGGCCGGAGGGAAGCGAAGCGTTCTGGGGTCCTAGCGGGGCTGCGCGGGCGCCGGAAGGGGCGGGGCCTCGGCCGGAGGGAAGCACACCCCCTGACCCCGCCGGGCTGCGCGCCGAGGCAGGCGGGCGCGGGGTGGCTGCCGTCCGCGGGGCGGCCCGAGCCCCGGTGTGCCTCGCTTGCCCGCCGCGGCCCACGCTCAGTGCTGGCCAGCTCGGGAGGGAGCGCCCCTGACGCCACCTGCGGCACCGCTCCCCGCGAGGGACATCCGGTGCGCCGAGAGCGTGGTGGCTCGCAGAGCCAGCTGTCCAGCCTTCTGGTCACTGCGGCCCAGATGCCTGCGGAGGCCCGCTTGGAGGAAGCAGCGTCCTTGGCGCCCGGTGCCGGAGGGTCGTCCCGGGTGGGCGACCCCAGGCTTCTGCGCCGAGAGGAGGGAGGGACCCAGCGCAGGAAAGCTGCCCGCCCTGGCGGGTCTGGAGGCCACCCGGGGACCCAGCTGCCCTCCTTAGCACCCAGCCGAGCAGATGAGGTTGCGGCTCCCGCAGCCGCATCGTCCCCCGCAGGACGATCCTGCCTTTGTGCAGGAGCTTGCGGGGCACCTCAACCGTGACGAGAGCCCCTGTGCACCCAGGGAAACTTGTGCGCCTCCGCTTCGGTCCTGCCCCATCCCACAGCTCATGAGCGTGGACATCAGCTGGGTCCCGTAACGAGAGAAGAAATTCTATTTCCTGCCATGGAACTCAAAGGAGGACAATGCAGTAATTACGAATATACTAGAAAACACAGTAGTTGGCACTTTCATCTAGGGAATAACCACACTTCAAGGTGTGTCTCCAGCATCTTTGCATTTCTGCAAAAGAAAGTGGTCTTCAAGGGAATTCTTGTGTTGCTGTCCATTTGAGGACTGTGGTTCATTTCAACCACCAGAAGGGAGAAAAATAATTAAGAATTCTTTTTTATTCTTACCAGATAAATAATGTTTATTAAGAAAATAATTTCAGGACTATTTTCCTTTTAAGTATTTGTTTAATACAGGTAAATATAAAAAATATTCAAGGATAATAAAAGTGGGCTGGAGTGTAGTTTAGTAGTACAGCATGTTCAAGACCCTAAGCTTGATCTCCAGCACCAAAAATAAGTAAGTCTTATGGTTTGGATGTGAGATGTCCCAAAAAAACACATGTATGAGACAGTGCAAGAAGGTTTGAAGGAGAAATGATTAGGTTGTGAGAGCCTTAACCCAATCGATGAATTAATCACCTGATGGGATTGAGTGATGATTGAAGGCAGGTTGGGTGTGTCTGGAGGAGGTAGGGCTTGGGTCTTGGGTGCTGCCCCTTAGCCTTGAGTGATGAGAATGTGGATATGTGGCAAGGCAGCCATGGGCTGTGTGTGTGTGTGTGTGTGTGTGAACTGTGAGCACTGAGCGCACAAGGTGGGCTGAACCGTGGCCCCTCTGTTTGGGTGGGCCTCACTCTGCTCTTTTCACTTGCTCGGCCTGTGATCCCCACACGGCTCATGACATGGGCATGGAGTTCCTTAATCTGATGACCACAGACATCATGAAGCTAAACTCAACCCCCTGAAACCTGACCCCTTGCCTCATTTGAATGGCTTCTCCCCAATAAAAGGGTTCAGCACATGCTCCTTGGCTCCCTCTTTCCATGGACCCCTAAGGTCAGAGGAGCCATCACAGACACAAAGGAAAAGATATTTCTCTGTCTCTGTGATTATTTTGTGCAGCCCAGTTCACCTAGAGTGACCCTATGTTTTAGTCATGGAACGTGACAATTGGGGGCATGGTTTGGGTATATATTTGTATCTGGCAAGTGGAGACCTCTCTCTGCTATCTGATCATTATGTGAGCTGCTTCCCTCGGCCACACTCTTCCTCCATGATGTTCTGCTTCACCTTCAGCCCTGAGGAATGGAGCTGTCTATGGATTGAGACCTCTGAAGCTGATCCTGCAAATAAACTTTTCCTCCTCAATTGTGCTAGTCATTCTTTTAGTCACAGCAGCAAAAAAAAAAAAAAAAAAAAAAAAGACTAAAACAAATCAATACCAGGAGTGGGGTCATTGCTGTCACTAACCTGCCCATGTGGTTCAGAACCTTTTGGGCCTTTTTGGAATTAGTGGAAGGAATTCTGAGATGTGTAACAGTGCAAGCTGGAAATGCTTTAGATTGTAGAAGCTGAGCTTAATGGCCAATTCTGTTGGGAGCTCAGAAGACCAGAATGTCAATACGAGAGTGGTCATTGAAGACAGGGCTCAGGACGGTTCATGAAAGGACTCTAATGGAATTTGAAGTAGAGGCCATTCATGTTATGTTCTGGCTGAGAAGTTGTCTGCATTTTGCTGGTACCCTGAGACTTTCTGTGAAGCTGATTTTAAAAGTCATGGACTTCTTAATCTGGTGAAAGAAATTTCTAGACAGCAGAGTAATGAAGGAGACACAGAGACAAGATGCAGAGGCAGGAAAGGTGGCAGAGTGACTACTTGTCCAAGAGGCAGCGTTTACGTTTATTTATACCATTAGGTTGCATTAGGTCATTAGTATCACAACCACATTGTTGCTCAGAGTACCAGTAAGGTTGCTTATTCTGCAGTTACATTTCAGAATTACAATATGCAATATTAGCAACTTTGTGCAGTTTTCAAGAAAGTCCATTGCCTGAAGTTACTGTTGGGTGGGCAGCTCCAGGAGCACCAGCGCTTGGTGAAACATTGTAATTATCTATCAAACAAGTTCTACTATTCCCAGGAGCTATGTTCCTACAATCAAGGTGGAGGCTTGATGAGGCTCTAACAGACTTCTCAGGGCAGTGCCATACCAGCTAGACATTAGCTATATTATTAGGTCCTAAGAGAGATTACAGGGCATTCTAAGGGTGGGAAACAGGGTGCCTGTTACCTACCCCCCTCGCCACCCTGGGAGCTTGCTCACCAGGGGAATGCTTCCACACTCAGAATCTCTGCAGCAGAGCATTCAGGCAGTGGCATGGATGTTGCTGATGGCTTTCAGCCAAAATTTATTGTGATATTCAGGAGCAGAAAGATTTGAAAAACTGTTACTTGAAAGGTGAGAGTAAAACTGGGACAAGGAATTTGCAGTTTTTAAAGACTTTGCCCAGAGTCAAAAAGAAAGATGGCTTGGAGGCATCTCAGGATCTGGCAAGACCACACCCATCTCAGACTCAGGAGAATAAAGGTAAAAATTCTCTGAGAAGAGACCAATAGGGAAACCTTCTGGCACAAGGGGGCCCGGGAAGTGTTTTCAAGGAGCTCAGACACTCAGAGGCTGCTGCAGCCAGGGTCCCTGGAGGGTTGGCTGCTGCTGGGGATGGTGGCAGACCTTGGTATAAGCCTTGGAATTAGGGCTCGTGGAGGCTTCCACCAATGTTTCGAAGGAAGGCCTGGGAAGCCAGAGGAAGTGCCCCAGAGTGGGAGTCCCTGTGGGCAGCCCCTGAGAGGGCAAAGTGAAGATGTGAGAAGGAAGCGGAAGCTGCAGTGGAGACCCAAAGATTAAAAAAATGCCAGCCACATGGGACCCTGACCAAGGAGAGCTGCAGGAACAGAGACAAACCAACAGAAAGGCACTTAGACTGCAGCAAGGCCAGGTGGAGCTCCACAAGCCCTTTGGACAGAATGTCACCAGGCCATGTGCCCCAGATGGCGTAAGTGGAGCAGCAGGACTTGTGTGCACAGCTGGATTTTGATCTTGCTTTGGTCCTATCCCTCTTTCTATGCCTCTATTTTTTGTGAAGGGAATGTTCACTGTGTACCTTTATATATTGGACACTTGCAAATCACTTTTGATTTTTTTACAGGAATTCATGATGCATGTTTGCCCTGAGTCTCAGGAGACTTTGGACTTGAACTTTGGGGCAACCATGGAACTGTAGAGACAATGGGGACTATTGGAAGTGGACTAGATGTATTTTGCATTGTGATATGGTCATGAACTTTTGGGGGTCAGAGGTGGAATGTTATGGTTTGGATGTGAGGTGTCCCCCAAAAGCTCATGTGTGGGATGATGCAAGAGGAGAAATGATTGGGCCCAATCAGTGAGTCAGTCACCTGATGGGATTAGCTGAGTGGTAGCAGAAGGCAGGTTGGTTGTGACTGGAGGAGGTGGGCATTGAGGGCGTGACTTTAGGGAATAGATTTGTATCTGGCAAGTGGAGAGTCTCCCCCTTTCTCTCTCTCTCTCCCTCTCCCTCTCCCTCTCTCTCCTTTCTGATCATCGTATGAGCTGCTTCTCTCTGCCACCTCTTCCACCATGATGTTCTACCTCACATTGAGCCCTGAGGAATAGAGCCTGCTGTCTATGAACTGAGATCTCTGAAACTGTGAGCCTTGGGTCAACTGTTCCTCCTCTGTAATTGTGCTGGTCATTTCTTTTAGTTGCAACAGCAAAAAGGCTGACTAAAATAATAAGGAATGATGAAGATAACTGCAACGCTTATCCAAGTTCAAGTTCACCGTTTTCACTCAGCATTATCTCCCAACACTCTTCTGTATACCTACCATACTTATAGTTCTAAAAAGATAATTATATGGGGAAGTCACTATCCTCATGTATTGGCAACTGAGTTATTTTTAAATATTACTGTATTTCTTCTGGATTATATTTTCTAAGTAAACCTTACAAATTTAAAAGAGTGAGCTCATGAAATGTTTTCTGGTCATAATGGAATTAAACTAAATGATCAGTATAGAAATATCCCCAGATATTTGGAAGTTAGTACATTTATAAATAATTCAGTGCCCCTGGGTCCAATTGCCAGTACCAAAACAACAAAAAAGTGTCTCATTAATCTAGACATAAAACTTCACGATGAAGAACAGTCGGTAGACTGTGAGTGAAAGGGAGTAAAATTCAGTGTGACAGGGGGCATCTTGACAGGACAACCAGTGTCGTGGAGCTGGATGGTGAGAAGCGAGTGCTTTCCTGCTGAAACTCGGGAAAGGCCAGCCTGTTGGTTCCCGGCTCCTGCTTGCCCACTGTGCTGGAGTCCCAGCCACAGCAAGTCTTACAGGAAGTCGGGAGTAAAGCTGTCCTTGTGTCACAATGGGCAAAGGTGTGACATGCAGTCGAGGGGAGAAATAAAGAATGGCCATGCACTGATGCCCTTTTCGATACTTTATTCACTCAAATCACTTAATACAGTTTCACTCCATAGGTTCTTTTTTTCCAATATTTTTGTAGTTGCAGATGGACACAATATCTTTATTTTTTGTGGTTCCCAGGATCAAACCCAGTGTCTCACGCATGCTAGGCAAGCACTCTACCACTGAGCCACAACCCCGGCCCACTCTATAGGTTCTTAATCAGGGAACAACAATCCTTAATGCTGGGGACTGCAATAGACATGATCAGGTCAAAGCAAACAATTCTTAGTTAACTCTAAGCACTGCAAACACCCTTAGTCACGACAGACCCATCACAGACATTCCCTCTGCATGCTGAGCTTAAGTGCTGGGTTTAAAGCCTTGAGTCTCAGGTCTTAAACCCAGCAGGTGCCCACTCACTCACCCTGACCAGGCCAGGAACCCACAGCTTCTCCTGGGGTGGAGCTGACGGTTGGTGAGGAGAGGGTGTAAGGAGAGGTCCCTGTTCTCACCAGGTCAGGAGGCTGCTGTAGAGTTTGAGAGCCATGAGGACAACGTAGAGGATCAGGCAGATGATGAGAAGAGCTGGGCTGTCTGTCCAGGGGCTCACCAGGCGCTCCGGCTGTGTGCGTCAGTGTCAGCTGGCTGAATGTCTGTTCATTTGTTCCATTATTCATACTAAATCTTGGAGCTTCTGCATGCATTTAGGATCCCTATCAGCTGTTACCAGGTTTCTTAGTGAAAACTTACATCTTAGAGAGGACCTATGTCTGGTGGTGTCCACCCTGATACCCTTCTGGCTGTTATCAGGTTTTATTACAAATGACACATGCCTTCACCCTCTTACCTAGGTTGTGGAAAGTGACTTGCTTTTAACCGGATATGCTTGATGACATATCAGAGAGCTCTGTGACTTGCCAGGTTTATTTTAAAATGGAGTTTTAAAATGGGCTTGTTTAGGCCAAAGCCTAAGGCCATTCTTATACCCTGTTTACAGACAACATAGCCATTTGCATAGAAAACACCAAACACACCAAAAGAATGATTGGGTTGTTTTTTTGTTTGTTTTGGTTTTGTTTGATTTGGTTTTTGTTTGTTTGGGGATCAAGCTATGGGTGCTTTTGTGAACTGAGCCACAGCCCAGCCCTGATTAAAATATTTTATTTAGAGACAGGGTCTCACTAAATTGCTGAGGGCCTCACTAGGTTGCTGAGGCTGGCTTTGAACTTGTGCTCCTCTTGCCTCAGCCAAAAGAAGGGTTCATAAAAGAAAATAGGTAGATGATCAATTGACAACTAGACTTTGTCAAAATTAAAACATTTGCTCAGTTAAGAGAATGAAAGTATAAGCTACACACTAAGAAAGTATTTGCAGTTTACATATCCAAAAAGAAATTTGTATTTAGAATATGTATGCTAATGACTCAGAAGAAGAAAATAAACACCTAAGTAAATTTGATGAAGAGACTTGAACAGCTACCTCACCAAAGACAAAATATGTATGGCAAGCCCATAAGAAGATACCAACACGACGGGCCACTACGGAAATGTGATTGATCAACAAAACCTCTATAACTGAGAAAGGAAGAAATAGTGACCTTGACAAGTGCTGGATACCATGTGGAGCAACCAGAACCTTATATGCTACTACGGGGAAGACGGCAGCACCCTCATCTTGAAGAGTTGGAGAGATTTTTACAAAGTTAGCCATATAACTCAGACATTGCGTTCATTTCCAGAGCTACCATAACAAAGCACCACACATTGGGTGGCTTTAAATACTAGAGATTGATCTCTCGTGGTGTTGAAGGTGACAAATGCAGACAACCATTCCTTGTTTTCACAAAACACCTCTACACAAATGTTCACAGCAGTCCTGTTCATGATTACCAGAACTGGACATGAGTGTCCATGGTGGGTGAAGGAGTGAACAACAGGGACAGCCGTGCAGTGGACCACTACTGGGCAGTGCCGGGACCCACCACTGGTGTATGTATTGGCCTGGGTGATTTCAAAGGCACTGTGCTGAATGACGGCTCGTTTCACAAGGTTACATGATGTAGGGTTCCAGTTATGTGACAGTGTAAAAAGTCCTTGCTGTGGTGACGCAGAGCAGGGCAGTGCCAGGTGGGGAGCACAGATGTGCCCCATGTCCTGATGGTGGTAGTTGTTACACAAATATATACACATATTGAAACTCATAGAATCATACCCGAAAAGTCCATTTTACTGTGTGATTTATTAAAAAAAAATTAAAAGACACTGCATTCATTTCTAGGGCCACCATAATGAAGTGCCACAAACCAGATGCCTTAAAATGTCAGGGATTTATTCTCTTGTAGTTTTGGAGACACCAGATCAAAAATCGAGGCATCAGCCGATTGGCTCCCCTGCAGAGGCTGGAGGAGTGTGTTTGTGCCTGTCCCCGCGCATGTGGCCCCTGTGACTGCTCTGCCCCTTATCCTCACCGGCCTTCTCTCTGATGGCTGCAGGTGTCCTTCTCTGTCTCTGGGGGACAGGCTTGTGAGCGGGGACTTGTGGTACTCCAGGATGATCCCCTCTGGAGCCTTTTAATCACACCTGGGAGGACCCTGTTCTAATGAATGCCCGGGCCTGTGGGGGGCCTGTGGGGGGCCTGTGGGGGGCCTGTGGGGGGCCTGTGGGGGGCCTGTGGGGGGGCCTGTGGGGGGGTCTGTGGAGGGGCCTGTGGGGGGTCTGTGGAGGGGCCTGTGGAGGGCCTGTGGGGGGGCCTGTGGGGGGGCCTGTGGGGGGGTCTGTGGAAGGGCCTGTGGGGGGTCTGTGGAGGGGCCTGTGGAGGGGCCTGTGGGGGGTCTGTGGAGGGGCCTGTGGAGGGGCCTGTGGGGGGCCTGTGGGGGGGCCTGTGAAGGGGCCTGTGGGGGGTCTGTGGAGGGGCCTGTGGGGGGGCCTGTGGAGGGGCCTGTGGGGGGCCTGTGGGGGGCCTGTGGGGGGGCCTGTGAAGGGGCCTGTGGGGGGCCTGTGGGGGCGCCTGTGGGGGGCCTGTGGAGGGGCCTGTGGGGGGCCTGTGGGGGGGCCTGTGAGGGGCCTGTGGGGGGCCTGTGGGGGGGCCTGTGGGGGGTCTGTGGAGGGGCCTGTGGGGGGGCCTGTGAGGGGCCTGTGGGGGGCCTGTGGGGGCGCCTGTGGGGGGGCCTGTGGGGGGGCCTGTGAAGGGGCCTGTGGGGGGGTCTGTGGGGGGCCTGTGGGGGGCCTGTGGGGGGCCTGTGGGGGGGCCTGTGAGGGGCCTGTTGGGGGCCTTGGGGGGGCCTGTGAAGGGGCCTGTGGGGGGCCTGTGGGGGGTCTGTGGGGGGGCCTGTGAGGGGCCTGTTGGGGGGTCTGTGGGGGGGCCTGTGGGGGGCCTGTGGGGGGGCCTGTGAGGGGCCTGTGGGGGGCCTGTGGGGACGCCTGTGGGGGGGCCTGTGGGGGGGCCTGTGGGGGGGCCTGTGGGGGGCCTGTGGGGGGCCTGTGAAGGGGCCTGTGGGGGGCCTGTGGGGGGGCCTGTGGGGGGGCCTGTGGGGGCCTGTGGGGGGGCCTGTGGGGGGGCCTGTGAAGGGGCCTGTGGGGGGCCTGTGGGGGGCCTGTGGGGGGGCCTGTGAGGGGCCTGTGGGGGGCCTTGGGGGGCCTGTGAAGGGGCCTGTGGGGGGGCCTGTGGGGGGGCCTGTGGGGGGGCCTGTGGGGGCGCCTGTGGGGGCGCCTGTGGGGGGGCCTGTGAGGGGGCCTTGGGGGGGCCTGTGGGGGGCCTGTGGGGGGCCTGTGGGGGCGCCTGTGAAGGGGCCTGTGGGGGGGCCTGTGGGGGGGCCTGTGGGGGGCCTGTGGGGGGCCTGTGGGGGGCCTGTGGGGGCGCCTGTGGGGGGGCCTGTGGGGGGCCTTGGGGGGGCCTGTGGGGGGGTCTGTGGGGGGGCCTGTGGGGGGCCTACGGAGCCAACCCAGACAGACAGACCAAGACTGAGTGTCTCCGTGTCACAGGAGCCTGGTGACAGCACTTCTCTAAGCGATGGGGTGATTGTGACCACCAGACAGCCTAAGTAAACCTCACTCATCAGCAAGGGCTGGGAAACAGAATGATTGTTCTTGGCACAATCTGGGTTTTGATGATTAACTTGAAAGTTCAACAAAAATGTTTGATTTAAGACAAACTAAGCCACATCTACTAATAGAGAAGATTCCTATCCTTTCCCCTTTATAATTTTTAAATGTTTTTTAGTTATACATTGACACAACACCTTTATTTTGTTTATTTATTTTTATGTGGTGCTGAGGATCGAACCCAGGGTCTCTAAGGTGCAAGGCGAGCGCTCTACCACGGAGCCACCACCCCAGCCCCTCCTTTCCCCTTTAGATCAGGTGATTCTAGAACAATTCTTTCCTCCCTGAGTTGCAGCTGCGGAGTGAATGGCATGAAATGTCTGCTTTCCTAATGCATTTCTAAATGTTTGTTTTATTTTAGAATGAATTCTGGAACAAATACAAAGGTGAGGTGTTTTCTGTTTTACTCTTAAGTGGGAGAGGCTCATTGGGATATTTAAATGCTGAGAGATCTTATTTGACTTTCTAAAATACTTGGTGAATATCCTCCCTGCTCCTATTTAAAATCTCACACATTTAAGATGTTTGCTCTTTGGGTGTTCCCACAATAGTTATTTGATATTATTTTTATAGTGATTTTTATTAATTCTAGTTTTATTTACTCAACTATAGATTTTTCATACTGGGAATTGAGCCCAGGGGCATTTTACCACTGAGCTACATTCCCACCCTCTTTATATTTTAAGATATAAATGGCCCAGGCTAACCTTGAACTTGAAATCCTCCTGCCTCAGCATCCTGAATAGTCGGGATTACTGGGATGTACCACCAGGCCCAGCAAGATTTTTTTTTTTCTTTTTGAGATGAAGTCTCACTATGTCATTCAGGCTTGTCTCAAACTCCTGGGCTTAAGTGATTCTCTAGCCTCAGCTTCCTGAGTAGCTGGGACCATAGGTTCATGCCACATCACCCAGCTCAAATGTATATTTTAATCAGTTTATTCTTATTTGAGGATACCAAATTCCACGGTATTTTTTTTAATATAAGTGTATTACATGAAAGCAAAAAACAGAATCTGAAAGATTGGATTTCCTAACAAGCTAGCCAGCCTGATCTAAATCTTCCAGCGCATAAGAAGGTGTTAATGGTGACTACTGAAAACAGTCTCGAAGTTTCTCAAATGGCAGATGACCCAGCTCTGCATCAGGTGCTGAACTTCCACCAAGAATTGGGAAGCCCATGCCAGGGCTGGATGGGAGTCTCTGTTTCCTCTTCCACCCCAGGTCACGTGGAAGTGGAACCCGACACCCTCTTGTCAATGCTTAGCTCAGAAGCCTTTTCTTCAGGTGACCACTGCAGCCACCAGCCAGAGGGCCACGCTGGCCATAGACACACTGTAAAACATCTTGACAGAACTAGGGGGCAGTCAAGGGCCAGTGAGGCAGGGCCTCCAAGGGGGGCAACACAGTCCAAAGACAGTGTTCCCAGAGCAGCAGAAGCTAGCTCGAGCTGTCTATGGGCACGTGCCCGTGGCCGGCCATGCCAAGCTCAAGTTCGTCTGGGATGGTCATGCCTGCAGGCTTGGTGCCAACCCTCTCTTTGCAGATGGTGACCAGTGTGATAGCAATCCTTGCCAGAATCAGGGAAAGTGTAAAGATGGGCTCGGAGAGTACTCCTGCTCCTGCCTGGATGGATTCGAAGGCAAAAACTGCGAACTCTGTAAGTCCCTCTGCTTGGCTATCTTCAGAGCAGAAATGCCTGTAGGTGGGAGGTGGGAGGAGAGAAGGAGGGAAATCCATGATGAGATGACTTGAGTTACTTCTAGTTGTTGAAGTCTGTGCTCTGTTATCCAGTGCCCCTGCAGGAAGCCCTAAACACAGAGCCTGTGACTTCCAAACTGCCCAAGGTCAGGGTACAGTGTCTCTCTGCTGCTCTGAGAGGGACCACAGAGCACCCACCAAGCCTGGATAGAAGGGTGTACTCTGCTCTTCAGGCCCTTATAGCCTGGAGCAAGGATCCAGAATCACCTCCTTCTACTTAGATTTGTAATTGCAAACAACAACAAGGGATATTTGATATTAGCTAGTTACAAAGTTTTGATACATTTAATCCCTTCCACATGGGAGCGTCACTGAGTCTTCTCCAATATGATTAATGATTTTAACAAAAATATGTTATTATAAGGCCAGGTTTCCCTAAAAAGAAACATATGGCTGTCTTTTTAAAAAAATTTTTATTTGTTTTAATTAGTTGTACATGACTATAGAATGCATTTATGCACTTTGCTATATCTTACATAAATGGGATATGATTTCATTTTTCTGCATGTACATGTTGCAGAATCATATTGGTCATGCAGTCACATATATACATACGTAATAATGTCTGCTTCCTTCTACTATCTTTCCTATCTCCACATCCCCTCCCCTCACCTACCATCATTTCCTCTACCTAATCTAAGGTAATTCTCTAGTGCCCCCACCTTATTGTGAATTAGCATCTGCATATTAGAGAAAACATTCATCCTTTGGTTCTGTGGGATTGGCTTATTTCACTTAGCATGATATTCTCCATTTACTGGCAAATACCATAATTTCACTCTTCTTTAAAACCGAGTAATATTCCATTGAGTATATATACCACATTTTCTGTATCTATTCATCTACTGAGGGACACCTAGGTTGGTTCCGTAGCCTAGCTATTGTGAATTGAGTTACTATAAGCACTGATATGGCTGCGTCAGTATAGTATGCTGATTTTAAGTCCTTTTGGGTATAAACCAAGGAGTGGGATAGCTGGGTGAAATGGTGGTTCCATTCCCAGTTTTCTGAGGAATCTCCATACTGCTTTCCATAGTGGTTGCACTAATTTGCAGACCCACCAGCAATGTTTGAGTGTGCCTTCTCCCCACATCCTCGCCAACATTTGTTGTTGCCTGTATCCTTGATGATCGCCATTCTGACAGAAGTGAGATGAAATATTCGAGTAGTTTTGATTTGCATTTCTCTAACTGCTACAGAAGCTGAACACTTTTTCATATATTTGTTGATCAATTGTATTTCTTTTTCTGTGAAGTGTCTGTTCAGTTCCTTAGCCCACTTATTGATTGGGTTATTTATTTATTTATTTATTTATTGGTGTTAAGTTTTTTGAGTTCTTTGTATATCCTAGAGATTAGTGCTTTATTGAAGGTGCATGTGGTAAAACTTTTCTCCAAATATGTAGGCTCTCTTCTCACTTTATTGTTTCCTTTGCTGAGAAGAATTTTTTTTTAATTTGAATCCATTCCATTTATTGATTCCTTTTTTTTTAAAGATAGAGAGAGGAGAGAGAGAGAGAGAGAGAATTTTAATATTTATTTTTTAGTTTTCGGCGGACACAACATCTTTGTTTGTATGTGGTGCTGAGAATCGAACCCTGGCCGCACGCATGCCAGGTGAGCGCGCTACTGCTTGAGTCACATCCCCAGTCCTTACTGATTCCTGATATAACTTCTTGTGCTTTAGGAGTCTTGTTAAGGAAGTCAGATCCTAGGCCAACATGGTGAAGATTTGGGCCTGTTTTTTCTTCTATTAGGCACCTTTGATCTACTTTGGGTTTATTTTTGTGCAGGGTGAGAGATAGATGTTTAGTTTCATTTTGCTACATATGGATTTCCAGTTTTGCCAGCACCATTTGTTGAAGAGGCTATCTTTTCTCCAGTGAATATTTTTGGCACCCTTGTCTAGTATGAGATAACTGTATTTATGTGTTAGTCCCTGTGTCCTCTATTCTGTACCATTGGTCTACCAGTCCGTTTTGGTGCCAATACCCTGCCATTTTTGTTACTATGGCTCTGTAGTATACTTTAAGGTCTGGTGTTGTGATGCCTCCTGCTTCACTTTTCTTGCTAAGGATTGCTTTAGCTATTCTGGGTCTCTGATTTTTCCAAATAAATTTCATGATTTTTTTTCTATTTCTATGAAGACTGTAATTGGGATTTTAGTAGGAATTGCATTAAACCTGTATAATGCTTTGGGTAGTGTGGCCATCTTGACAACATTAATTCTGCCTATCCAGGAGCATAGGAGATCTTTCCATCTTCTGAGGTGTTCTTCAATTTCTTCCTTTAGTGTTCTGTAGTTTTCATTGTAGAGGTCTTTCACCTCTTTTTTAGGCTGATTCCCAAGTATTTTTTTTCTTGAGGCTATTGTGAATGGAGTAGTTTTCTTAATTTTTCTTTCAGTGGACTCATTGCTGATGTATAGGAATGTGTTTGATTTATGGTGTTGATTTTATATCCTGCTACTTTGCTGAATTCATTTATTAGGCCTAAAAGTTTTCTGGTGGAATTTTTTGGATCTTCTAGACTTAGAATCATGTCATCAGCAAATAGTGATAGGTTGAGTTCTTCTTTACCTATTTATATCCTTTTAATTTCTTTCTTTTGTCTAATTGCTCTGGCTAGAGTTTCAAGGATGATGTTGAATAGAGGTGGTGAAAGAGGGCATCCTTGCCTTGTTCCAGTTTTTAGAAGGAATGCTTCCAATTTTTCTCCATTGAGAATGATGCTGGCCTTGAGTTTAGCATAGATAGTCTTTACAGTGTTGAGGTGTGTTCCTACTGTCCCTAGTTTTTCTAGTGTTTTGAACATGAAGTTGTGCTGTATTTTGTCAGATGCTTTATTTGCATTTATTGAGATGATCATATGATTCTTGTCTTTAAATCTATTGATGTGATAAATTACGTTTACTGATTCCGTATGTTGAACCAACCCTGCATCCCTGGGATGAACCCCACTTGATCGTGGTGCAGGATCTTTTTAATATGTTTTGGTATGCGATTTGCCAGGATTTCTGCATCTGTGTTCATCAGGGATATTGGTCTGAAGTTTCCTTTCCTTGATGTGTCTTTGTCTGGTTTTGGTATCAGGGTGATATTAGTCTCATAGAATGCACTTGGAAGGGTTCCCTCCTTTTCTATTCCATGGAATACTTTGGGAAGTATTGGTGTTAATTCTTCTTTGAAGGTCTTGTAGAACTCGGCTGAGAATCCATCTTGTCCTGGGATTTTCTTGGTCGGTAGGCTTTTGATGGCGTTTAGCACTGGAGAAAGTCCTGAAGTAATCCAATCCAAGAACATGTTCTGAAGATTGTTCATAATTTAGAAGACATGCCTATCCATGACTTAAACAGGTACGCATGTCTTTTAAATTGCTATACTTTAGTAATATCAGTCATGTCTCATTCCGTTAAAGTCCAGGCCCCTGCCTGCAAACCATTCAGCTGACTCAGACGCGATAGGAAGAAGTCTCCCAGAGCTCACAAGTGCTTTCTACTTGCGTCATGTCGACCTTTTACATTGTAATCACCTTTTCATCCAAACCCAAATGGGACCACAGTGTGAATTGGGTTGGATTCAGCCAGTACTGGCAGCCCCACCCCCCGGAAGCTCTTCCCCCATTGCTGCTGCTGGCTGTGAGAGGTCGGCCCCACCAGGCTTTAGGTGTGATGGACAGGCTGGCGATTGACAGCAGCGCATGGCTTGTGGGTACCCTGTCAGGAGCTTCACAGGCCTCTGAGGTGACTTTGCCATCCCACTGAGGCCCTGCGGCTTAGCTAAATACCTGGGTCACACAGCCAGAGGTCAGGTGCCCTCAGGCCCACTCTGCACAGCTGCCCTTCTCCTGCCTGTGCTGGAGCAGTTCTCCAGCTCCTGACAGGCCCCCCCACAGGCCCATGCCCTTGCCGAGCCCCCAGAGTCCCAGAGCTGTGAGCACAGGTGTCCACAGCAGGGTCCGGGGTGTGCAGTGGTGGTCAGTGCCCAGCAACTGTTCCACTGATAATGATGGGTGAAGGGAGAGAGTTGGGGCTGAAGGCACCCCACCAAACAGCAAGGCTCTCAGGCTGCGCAGGATGCATGCAGCCCTCGCAGAGAACACAGGAGGCCACCGTGGGGACCTGTCTGGATCTAGTGGCCACAGGAGTGGAAGGAAGTTGAAGGGAAAGTAACTCCTCTTAGACTCTCCCACGTGCCAGGGCCCAGCCTCTGTGGAGGAGCAAGGCTTCCAGCTGTCTGCCTGGCAGGGTAAGGTGTGGGCCTGACCCTGGATGAGCATGAGACCCCCAGGCCTGCGGAGCTCCCATGGTCCAGAAGCTCAGTTCCACAGGCAGCCTCCTGGCCTTGGCTGCAGGGGCTCTGAGCCCCGGCCTGGAACTGCCCTGGTCCCTGGTCCCTGGAGCGAGCGTCCTGACCTCAGTCCACACCACCCGGCCCTTGGGACCTCTGTCCACCTTGTAGCCTTTCACTGGACAGCTTGGGTTTCTTTAGGGCAGTGCAGAACCTGTGTGAATGCCAGGGGTCCCTCCGTGGCCTAGGGGGCAGGCCGCAGGTGGAGCGGCCACCTCACTTGGCTGCTCCATGAGCACCGTTCCTGCAGGGGCCCTGTGGGTCAGGATGGGTGGCGGCTGGAGTGGGTCCCTCCTGCCGCTGCAGCGGTTTCCTCTGCCCACAGTCGCACGGAAACTCTGCAGCCTGGACAACGGGGACTGCGACCAGTTTTGCCAGGAAATGCAGAACTCAGTGGTGTGCTCCTGCGCCAGTGGGTACACCCTCGGTGACGACGGCAAGTCCTGTATCTCCACAGGTAGGAGGACCTGAGGCCACACAGGGCTCCTGAGCCATAGAGCTGGTGGCATCGGACCAGGAGCACGTGCCATGAGCAGGGCAGGGCCTCCTGCTGGGCCGGGTGGGTTGCCAAGAGAGCCACAGCCTGGCACCAGGGCTGAAGCCCAGTGGTCCTGCGAGCAGCTGTGCTGGCTGACCTGTTCTTCACTCCCACTTGCCTGCGGGGTGGACGTGGCTCTGGAAAGAGGTGACTCCTGCCGGGCACTCTGCGGGGGGGGGGGGGGGAGGCAGAGTTCAATTTTCCTCTCACTTGGAAAGAGCTGGACACTGGGAGTGTGATGATCAGCACTGGGGCCAGTGCTCATGAGGCTCCCAGAGAGCAGCGAATGCAGAGCAGGCTCAGGACCCACCGGGCTAGGGACAAGGGCACTAGGGACCTGAGGGGTCTGCCCTCGGGGCCACCCCTCTAGCTCTCGAGGCCCCTGCTGGCCCCCCTCTCCTGAGGCATCACCTGGGCGAGATAGGGAAGCAGTGGGCGGGCTGCCTGTCATAGAGCCAGGTGACCAGGCACCCATGAGGTTCCAGTCGGAGCCCGGTGACACACCCCCATCCAGAGACTTGACTTCCCCAGGGGACTCATTACTGTGTCATATTCTTCTCAGTGAAACAGTTTATTTCAAAAATTAGTAATCACGAAAAATGAAGGTCCCAAATATATCCTTCAAAGTTTACTTCAATTATGTAACATGAAACCCTCAAAAAGAAAGGAATGCAAGTTGGTTTCCATTGATAATGAAGTTTTTGTTTTCTTTTTTTTTGTTTGTGGTTTGTTTTGTTTGTTTTGTTTTTGGTACTGGGGATTGAACCTGCTTAACCACTGAGCTGTATTCCCGGCCTTTTTTTATATTTTATTAGAGACAGGGTCTCATTAAGCTGCTTATGGCCTTGCTAAGTTGCTGAGGCTGGCTTTGAACTTGCAATTGCCCTGCCTCAGCCTCCTGAGCCACTGGGATTATAGTTGTGAGCCACTATACCCGGTTGATAATGAAGTGTTCTGTTTTGTTTTAAACATCAGAAATTTATTAGTTGCTCAAAACATTACATTGATCTTGACATATCATCTATCATACATTTGGATAATGAAGTTTTAAGCTTCAGCTGATGCAGAAATAGTTTAATTGAAGCCATTTCTTGACATGCATACAGTTGTTTTTTTTTTTTGGTTTTTTTTTTTTGATTGCAGGAATATTCACAAATCAATTAAAACAAGGGGCTGTGGAGTATGACTCGGTGGTAGAACACTTGCCCAGTATGTGCAAGGTCCTTGGGTTTCATCCCAATGCCCCAAAAAGAGGGAAGAAAGAGAAAGAAAGACCAGCAAACCACTTCCTAACGCAGGAAGCTCTGGTCTTGTCCTAGAGTGTGAAAGGAGGTGTACAAACACCCTCCAGAGCCAGCAAGTGTAGGAAGAGGGGCCTGCTTCCAGGGAACACTCCCAAGCACCCTGCAGGTGGGCGGCTGCCAGGCCCCGCCCGGGCCAGGGAAAGGCACCCGCTCCCAGCCAGCCCTGACAAGCACAGGGGTTGCTGTCCCGTCCCGCTGCTGCGTCCCCTTCTCTTCATTCTGGCTCTGCAGGGACGCCCTCCTCTCTGCTTTGGGTCCCCTGCAAATGATGTGGGAAGGGAGGGTTTAAATACGTGGCCCTGCCCTTGGGTCCCTGCAGGAGCCAGGAAGTAGCAGATGGGGCCCCACAAAGCCACTTCGGCTCTGGGCTCCCTGGCTTGGCTGCAGGCTGCTTGCCTGTGCTTCCTGCCCACGGCTGCTTTCCTGCCTGGACACTGGGTTTTAATTTGACACTTCATGAGGAAAAATTTCAAGCATACAGCAAAATCAGAACAGTCCAGGGCACCCCCGTGGAAGCCAGTCCTCTGGACTCTCCACGGGCCTCTTGCCTCGTCCTGCAGGCGCCCCCTCTGCCCGTCCCCCACGCCGACCTTACTTGTTGGTGCCGTTGCCAGTTGCAGGCAGCTGTGCACCTCTCCTTCTGCTCCCGCTGCGACTAGAGCTCAGGGTGAGGTGAGCCCCATGCAGATACTCCGCCACCACCTAGCCACCACCTACCAAGCACCACCAGAGTCCGTCTGCCCAGACTCCAGCTGGGGCCGAGGGGTGCGGGAGCCTGGCTCTGCTGAGGCCCTGCTGTGCCTCTTTCAGACCTCTTCCCCTGTGGGAAGCTCACTCTGGGACGCAGGAAGAGGTCAGCGGGCCCAGCTGCCAACAGCAGCGAGGCTATGCCCAGGAACACCACGCGGGCCTGGAGTGGCCTGGACAGCCTGCCTCCCACCCAGGACCCCTCCAACTTGCTCAACCTCAACCAGACCTACCAGAAGGACAGCAGGAACCTCGTTCGGATCGTGGGTGGCCGGGACTGTGAAGAGGGGGAGTGTCCTTGGCAGGTAACTGTCCTGAGCAGCTCTGGGAAGGCGCAGCTGGGCCCCTCCTGCTCAGCACCTGGGGAGTGGCCCTCCATTCAGGCAGAGTCCCACTGGGCAAGGGCTCCCCACCCAGCACGCGAGCCACGGCCTGCAGGAGGCTGGGGCACGGTGTGTTCCCTGTCTGCCACCCATCGCGCCTCGGGCGTCCTCGCTGCTGGCCCTCCATGCCCAGGGCCGCCCTGTTCTGGGAAGGACGGAAAGGCAGAAAGGCCTAGTCTGAAAACCTGCCGGTAAGGGTCAGGCCGCACCTGGCAGCAGGTGAGCAGTCCACTCCCGCCTCCAAGGGTGAGGAAGAAAGTCACGTCCTTGTTTCATTTCTAATTTTTTTTAATAACTCAAATACCTAAAAATTCCTAAGGAGGGAGACAGTATCAGAAAGTACCTTAGAGAAAAGCACATCCATTTATGCTCAAAAGTAAAAACATAGAAATAAAAATCACTGGTTTAGGGTTGGCCAATTTAAGAAGAAAAAAAAAAAGCACAAGACTTAAGTTACATTTGAATCTCCTACAAACAATGAGTGATTTCTGATGTGTGTCCTGGATGTGGCATGGGACACACTGCCGATGGCTGGCCCTTTCGCTTTGGACTAGGTGCCCAACTTGGGCGGAGGTTTTCAGGGCTCCAAAGCAAGATGCCTGTCCCGTAGCAGGACTGCAGAGATTACCTGAGCCCCCGCCCTAGGCTGTGGACAGGTGTCCCTGGGAAGGCAGCGTCAGCCCCTGCTCACTGCTGGGACATGTTCAGTGAGAACTCGCGGTGTGGGTGCAGAACTGGGCGTTGGGTGTGCAGAAAATGAAATCCTGGACCTAGAAAGGGGCCTGGAGCAGTGGGACGGGCCAGGAGACCTCCCCCAGAGGGTGGGTGTGGAGCGCCAGGGCCCTTTTGGAAAGGGCTCCAAAGACCAGTGGGTGTGGAGAGTGGCCGAAGAGCCCAGAGGAAGACTCCTGGCTGTCGGGGCAGAGGGAGCAGGAAGGAGAGCTCTGGGACAGGCCCACGGAGAAGCTCCAGGAGGCCAGCTCTCCTTGAAAGTGTCCAGTCTGTCCTCAGGGCCTGTGTCACCCGGGTGGCTGACTGAGTCTCACTGCTGCAGGCTCTCCTCATCGACGAGGAAAACGAGGGGTTCTGTGGGGGCACCATCCTGAGCCCCTTCCATGTCCTCACCGCAGCCCACTGTCTGCACCAAGCCAAGAGATTCAAGGTGAGGGTAGGTAAGTGACCCCTGTCCACGCGCCGGCACCGCCTCCCAGCCTCCCCCGTCAGCCCCTCTAGAACAGATTGTTCCTGGCCGCCGGTCCAGAGGTGGCGGGCGAGGCGTCTCAGGCGAAGGGGAGGAAGCAGTGGGAGAGGGGTGGGCGCCGCTGACCTGCAGCCCCTCCCAGAACCTCAGGGCCCTTCTCCTGTGGCCGGCTGTGCCTGCAGAGCCCTCCTGGCCTCCCTCCTCCTCCCTCTGCCACACGCCCCGAGCCTCCTACCTCCTACTTTCGTCTGTGGGGTCTGTGGGTCGTTTGGTTAAAGTCTGTCTCTACAGACTCTAGAGCTGCCCAGGGAAAACCCAGTGCAAGCCACCAGTGCACCTGAAATGTCACAGTAATGTTAAAGTCTCTGTCACACGTCTCGTCAGTCCATAGGAACGGGTGGAGTTGATTTTATCATCATATCTGATTTAACCCCTGTACCCCAAATGCTGACATTTCAATGTGCAATTAAACAAGACGCTCAGCCCCTTTCTTTCCATTCTAAGAGATTCACAATTCCTCCCGGCTCAGACACACCTCTTTCCAGGTGCTCGGCCTGTCACACAGCCCAGGTCTGGACATTTAGCTCCCCAGCACCTGGACAGGGCCTGGCACACTGAGCACTACGGGATACCAGCTGAAAGCCTGGAGAATCAAGAGGACCTGACGCCCTGAATTAGCTGGAATGTGAGCAGGGACACCAGGTCCTGGCACCCAGGAGGGACACCAGGTCCTGGCACCCAGGAGGGACACCAGGTCCTGACATCTAGGAGGGACACCAGGTCCTGGCACCCAGGAGAGACACCAGGTCCTGATACCAGACAGGGATACCCAGGTCCTGACATCTAGGAGGGTCACCAGGTCCTGATACCGGACAGGGATACCCAGGTCCTGACACCCAGGAGGGACACCAGGTCCTGGCACCCAGGAGAGACACCAGGTCCTGATACCGGACAGGGATACCCAGGTCCTGACACCCAGGAGGGACACCAGGTCCTGACACCCAGGAGGGACACCAGGTCCTGGCACCCAGGAGGGACACCAGGTCCTGGCACCCAGGAGGGACGTGGAAGGTCATTTTCAAGTGCTCTCTGTCCACTCTCCCGTGTTTCGGTTTCAGATGTGGCCACAGACCATTTCTCAATCACAAACCGTTCTTTTAAAGTAGCTGGCATGCAAATGCCGTCCCCAGGGAACTGACACTGTGATGTCCTCTCCGGTTCCAGGGGACCGGAACACGGAGAAGGAGGAGGGCAACGAGATGGCCCACGAGGTGGAGGTGGTAGTCAAGCACAACAAGTTCGTGAGGGAGACCTACGACTTTGACATCGCCGTCCTGAGGCTGAAGACACCCATCACCTTCCGCATGAACGTGGCCCCTGCCTGCCTGCCCCAGAAGGACTGGGCAGAGGCCACCCTGATGACGCAGAAGACGGGCATCGTGAGCGGGTTTGGGCGCACCCACGAGAAGGGCCGGCCGTCCAGCACTCTCAAGATGCTGGAGGTGCCCTACGTGGACCGCAACACCTGCAAGCTGTCCAGCAGCTTCACCATCACCCAGAACATGTTCTGCGCTGGCTACGACGCCAAGCTGGAGGACGCCTGCCAGGGGGACAGTGGTGGCCCCCATGTCACCCGGTTCAAGGACACCTACTTTGTGACGGGCATTGTCAGCTGGGGAGAAGGGTGCGCAAGGAAAGGGAAGTATGGGGTCTACACCAAGGTCACTGCCTTCCTCAAGTGGATCGACAAGTCCATGCGGGCCAAGGGGTCGCCGGCGGCAGAGACCCCAGGCTCGGCCTCTCCTCCCCATTAAAGCTCTGGAGGCTTGCTGGGCCTGTCTGCTGTTCCATGTCTCCACGCTGGGCAGGCGGCCTCCTGCAGGGGCTGCGGACACCTGTGCGGGCCTGATGGAGGTGGGCACAGGGCTCCTCTGGAAGGCTGGTCTGCCTGGCCCGAGACGGAGCACTGGCAGCTCCGCTTGGGAAACTGCCGACTCTGGGGGGCTCTGCTGGCGCTGCGATGGAGCCCTCCCCCTCCCAGCGCAGGTTCCTGTCCTCGGGTGACACAAACTGCCATCAGCTCCTTGGTGAGCAGTGTCCCAGGCCCCAGTGCACACAGCGGCAGCAGCCCAGGAGTCAGCCCCGCGCACCGTGGGGTCGGGAGGGCCAGCCCAGACGCCCCTCTGGTGCCCACCCCTCCCTGGCCAGCTTCTCTCCCACTAACCTCCCGGAACCAGCCGGTGGGGAACTGCGGGCAGCAGAGCTTCCTCCCACCACGTCCTGGGGAAGGGGCTTCTCACTCCTTTCACTGCTAGGCAATGGGGCATCTGACCTGGGCGGCCATCTGGTTAACACACAGCGGTCACTGGAGCCGGGCTGTGTGGTGAGGTCACCCCTGCCCTTTGCCTGCTCACCAGGAAACCCCCCGCAGGTGGGCTCAGCCTGCTGAGGTTAGAGCCCTTGGGGACCAAGCCGTAGAACTCAGCCCTGAGTCTCGGGGAGGGGCCATTCTGGGAGTTTCTGGAACCCTGATGACATGTCACACCATGGGAGCAGCGTGTGCTGGAGGGTGCCAGGCTCCTAGGTCCTCTCCTGCGCTTGTCCTGCACGACTCAGCGCTGCCTCCAGGCCCTGGGTTTCAGGAGAAGGAAACCAAACCTGCCCTTGGAAGTAGAATACTGGTCCGGCCTGGACTTAATGCCTGTTTTCTAAAACTCTGTACAGTTTGCATTTTGCGAAACTTTGCTAAACAAAGTTAAAAGTTCTAGTATAAACTCCCCCAAAGTCAGGAGCTGGCAGACCGTTTGCAAACATTTGAAGGTTAGGAAAAGTCAACGTGAACCAGCACTTGATTTCCCAGAACCAGCCTGGGGCAGCCCACGCCTGTGCACGTGTGCCTGGGTGTTCGAACACACCGCTGCCTGGCTGCCTCGAGGCCCCCCAGGTGTGCAGACACCGCGTAGCTCCCAGCCTCCTGCAGAAAGGGCTCTGGCCTTGGCAGCTGGCCTGTCATGTCTGGGGTGCACTTTCCGGGCTGCAGCAGACTTGGGATCCATCCAGGTCCCTGAGGCCATCCCAGACAGAGACTCCTGCCTCTAGAGATGAGACGCTGTGTAGGTCCAGATGCTCAGAAGTACACCCACCTGTCACTGTCTGCCCTCTACAGGCCACTGTCACCAAATGGCCTGTGCCCTGAGGTTCTTGCGCCTGGGAAGGAAACCAAGGCCCTCCAGCAAGAGAGCAGGCCCTTTATCACGCATGGTACAGGCAGGCATCCACCATTGACCTGTCCAGAAGAGTCCAACTGGGGAGGCTCTGAATGGAAGGTGGAGATGGGGCAGGGATGCCAGCAGTCTACAGCGCAAGGGGGTGTGGGGGTCTCGGGCTTGCAGTGGGGTTGGAGCCTCTGCTAATCCTGTGTGACCTGCAGTGACCTCCCCTTGAGCATCACTTTTCCCATCACACTAAACCCACGTTGTCCTCACATGCCCTGGGCCACCTGTAGTCCACTGCCACCAGAACTGCCTTGGGGAGGGCGGGCCTCTGTCTAGGAGAGCTCTGTCTGGGGTGCGCCCTGGGGTGGAGGGCAGCAGGCACCAAGGTGGCCAGGAAGCAGGGTTTGCTTGTCTCTCTGCTGCAGGGAGGCCCTGCCTTGCCCACAGCCCCCTGCCCACCGCCTCCTGACCTCTGCCTGTGAGGCCCGGGTCCTCCACCAGGACCAGGGAGGGCTGCCTTCTAGTCAGCAGTGCAGGGCCCACCCACCCTGGGGCCAGCCCAGCACAGCTCAGAGAGCCCTGGGTCCCCGGGCACCTTCCCACCCACCCCCAGGATGGGCAGGCGGTGGAAGGCCGGAGGACAGATGACCAAAGCCTGGGGCTCAAGGCTGAAGGCAGCTGTGCCAGGAAGAGGGCGGCCTCTGTTCAGGTCCACGCTGGGTGGGGCTGTGTAAAGGGTCTAGGGTTAAAAGTCCATTTTGCAAGAACCCGGCCCCCACGGCCCCTCTGTGGTGGGGGGCACAGAGTGCCCGCATGTGGGCTCAGCCTGCTGAGATGGAGCGCCACACAGACATGGCCAGAGCACTCCGTGGGAACCGAGAGTGCCTTTGAGCCCTCGGTCATGCAGAGCGCCGGAGGCAAGGTCAGACAGAGGCGTCAGGAGCACACGCTTTGTGGGAGCTGTCAGTCACTGGGTGGGCCTCAGAGCTCTGCCCTGGGGACAGCCATTAACCTACCTCTGTAAAGGCACAATCTTGCAGGCCAGTGGTGGCAGGCATGGCCCTCCATAAGAGGACAGCAGGCGTCCATGTCCCTGACCCTGCATTCTGGGGAGCACGCGTGCACCCCCAGGTTGGGGGTCTCAACACAGGGACATCAGGCCATGCACCCCAGGAGGGCAGGCTCTTGGTGCCTGTCACTCAAGACAGCCAGCTCAGGATAATGCGGTGGTGAGGCTGAGGGTCCAGTGTCCAGGGGGAGGCTGCGGGGTCCCACTACCTGCCCCTGTAAGCAAGTGAGGCATGCAGGACGGGGAGAGGGCAGGAGGAGCAGGAGGCAGCCAGTGGGGGGAGCTCCGTGGGGCAGAGGCAGGTCAGGCTGGGCATGTTCAGGGCATCTCGCCTCCGGCGCTCTGCATGACCTGGGGCTCAAAGGCACTCTCTGTTCCCACGGTGCAGGGAGACCCGGCCATGCAGATCCCAGTGCTCAGGAGGACACAGACGGGACCCAGAGGGCAGCCAGAGCTGGGCTGGGCCGCAGAGCTTGGCGTGGTGCGAGAGGATCTTCCGGCCCAGGGCAGCTGTCCCTCCGCATGGACCAAAGGTCTGACCGCAGAGTGTTCCCATGGTCCCTCGGGGTTCTCACTGTCCCTGGCCTTGGCATGGGAGTGTGTAAGAGTTTCTCGCAGAGCAAACAGATGACCCTGGCCCCGAGTCGGGAGTCGGAGAGGCGGGCGTCTGCTTCGGTCGCAGCCCTACCCGCGGGCAGGCACCTGGAGCTCGCTCCTCCCCACTGGCCCTCTCCTGCTGGTCAGGAACTAAGACTGTGGTCCCCAGTGCCTTGTTGGCTGGATTCGTGGCTGTTAGGACGGCCAGGACGAGGGCCCTGGCTTCGCTGACCCGCCCAGGCCCCAGAAAAGCAGACACATCCGACCTGCTCCGGGAGCAGCCGCAGCACCACGGTCAGAAGACTTTAAGAAGGGCCAGCAGCAGAGGGACCTGCTCACAGCCACTTTCACGGTCCATACAGTTTACCACAGTGAAGCAGACTTTATTTAAAAGTCACCCATGGCCAGGCACACGCCTGTCCTCCCAGTGGCTCAGGAGGCAGGAGGACCTTGAGTTCAAAGCCAGCCTCAGCAATGTAGTGAGACCCTCGGCAAGTCAGCGAGACCCTGTCTTAAAATAAAAAATAAAAAGGGCTGGGCATGTGGGTTGGTAGGTAAGTGCCCCTGGCTTCAGTCTCTGGCACCAAAAATAAAATCACCAACAAGGGCACAGATCCCGAGCGCCAGAGAGGAGAGGAGAACTGGGCTCCTGTGGTCCATGCTCTGGACAGCAAAGTCCTCCAACAGAGTCTGAAAAGTGCCGAGCAGAGGGCAGGGTCCCTGTCACTTGCTGAGTCACCTCTTGTTGCCTCCTGGTGGCCTGAGGCAGCTGAGCCCAGGAGAAAGCCGCCTCCTCCGTCCTCAGTTGGGGGCAGGCCCTGAGCCCAGTTCTACCCATGAGGTCCCTGAGACCACAGGATCCACAGCAGCGCCCAGCGTGCACCCACCAAGCCCTTTCTGAAGGCGGCACCAGGTCAACCCGACTGACAGACAGCCAGAGACTGAGACAGACTTGGAGCCGCATGCCAGCCCTGTCGAGACCTGCAGATTGAGCCAGGACACCCCACACCCGAGCGCCCGGCAGAGGAGGGCCTCCGAGGCCCCAGAGGACGGCAGGCTCCTGGGGAGTCCAGGACACCTTGGTCAGCCAACAGGACCATCCTCATCTCGGGGGCCAGTGAGCAGAGGCCCGGTGACTCTCAGGCTCCGATGGCTGACTGAACACCTTAGAGATGGCAGGCGGGAACAGTAGCGCCCCCTCCCACACTCACCCCTCCCTCGTCACCGCAGTGCGAGGACTGGAGCCCTCAGCTCTCCCGCGTTGACACCTGGGCCCAGTGCCACAGCTCCAGAGGTGACCCTAGAGGGTTCCTGGGCAGAATGCAGGGAATGGCTCAGAGGCTCCTGAGAGGCCAGGGAGCAGGCCTCCTGCAAGAGACAGCAGCCAGCCGCGCCCTGGGTGAACCCCCGACGCCAGTCGTAGGCACCCTGAGCTCGCATCGGCAGCCCCTGGGGCCGCCCAGGCGCGGGCTTTGCTCTGGCGGTGGAGCGCAGACCTGTAGACAAATGTCTGCTCCTGGCAGAGCAGGACCGCCCAGCCGTGGGGCTGGCTGCCTCCAGCCTGTAAGCCCACACAGGGTTCCGCCGTCGTCCACAGAAGTGTCTCAGCAGGCACAGACGCACAGAACACAGGTGTGTGGACCAGGCCCTTCCACAGGAGAAGACCTGGGCCTGGGAGAGCCGCCTCGCGGATCCCACGCCGCCTTCCTGCTGCCGTCTCTCATTCTGCCTCACCCACTAAGGATGAGCTTTGCTTCTCTCCAACCTTTTAGAGAAAACTTGGCAACGACGTGTGTGTGGATACCCTCTCACTCAAAGGCCCTCAGCCTCCGTCTTTTCCCATTTTAATGAAACTATTTGTTCTATTTTCATTAAGTTTTGCTGCTTTTGATTCTCATTCATTCAACACGAGAAGCAGGTGCCGGCCCATGAGGCAGCGGTGCCCAGCTGGGGTTCCACCAGGTTCTCTCCCCACCGGCCTTTGCGTGGCCCCCTCATACCTGCGGCTGCCGGCACCCACCTGGACTTTCCCCAGACATCTCAGGCCCGGAGTCTTCTAAGCTCTCCCCCTGCCCCAGGCTTGGCTGGCTCAGTGGACATCCTGCTGGGTGGCCCTAGTCCAAAGCTCCAGGGTCCCATGAGGTACGTGGAGGGCAGCCACTGTCCCCACGGCCAGGGTTACTCACTCGCTTCCATCTGGACCGTGGCTTCTCTTCCTCCATTTCAGCTTCTCCGGAATATTCTGTTCTAGCACAGCAGTTGGGTGACTCCTCCAGGAAACAAGTCTTCCCTGTCCCTCTGGCCCTCCAGGCTCTCCCAGCCGTGGGAAACAAGGTGCCGGCACCCAGAGCCAGGCTGCGTCCTGGGGACAAGCCGGGAGCCTCCTGGGGCATGCTCCTGGTACCTAGGCCAGCTGCAGAGAGAGAGGGCCCGGCCGGGAGGAGCCAGAGGGAGGGGACAGACACTCACTCCCCAGGGCCCTCCTGGCTTCTCCTTTTCCTTTCCAGCTAAGATCCATGTCACCCAGAGAGGATGGAGGCAGCCAAACCTGCCACCAGGCCAACCCTAGTCTGCCGAAGCCCTGGCCTTTCTCCTGCGTTGGGCCACAGTGAGGAGATGCTGGTGTGAGCTGCTGCCCACAGCGGGCCAGGACGTGGGCAGGCCCTCGTGCTCGGCCAGAACCAGCCCTGCTGTGGTGTCACACTCCTGCCCCACAGCAGGATCCTGGCCAGGTGTGTCCCCCCTCCCAGGGCTCTCCAGGGCTGGACCCTCAGCTTGGCCGTCCTCAAAGACCAAGTAGGCGTTGACCTGGACCACAGGGGCTGTCACCTCAGCAATGAGTGTCCCCTGAGCAGAGTGGCCGCCTGACCAGGCCTGGGCAGGAGAGCCTCTGGGCTCGTGGCCTGGCTGCGGCTCCTGGTGGGAGCCCGCTCTGCGCTCTGCTGCCTGAGTTCGTCTCGGCACTCACCCTCTGCTGGCTGGCCTGACCGGAGCCTGCGGGCTGCTCCTGGCAAACTGCACCACCGTGACTCGGCAGCACCCACAGCTGGTTCTCCTGCCCAGAAGGTGCCCAGCACCTCCTGCACCTGCCTTGGGCCGGAGTCTCATTCTGTGTGTGTGACTCCACAGAACAGTCTTACCGTTCTGCCAGGGTAGGCCGCGGGAGGAGTTTTGGCGTCCTGTGTTTTCCACCTTCCATCCTGGGGGCCAGCCCTTCCCTGGCCTGTGTCCACCGGGAACGCCTTGGCAGCAGGGTGGAAGCAGAAGGGAACAGAGCTGGGTGCGGGGCCAGCCTGGGTGGAAGGGACAGAACTGGCATCTGGCTCTCAGCCTAGTGACCTTCCACCCACTCCCTGAGCTCACCGACACCCCGTCTGCAGCGTCCATGTTGTGGTCTGCCCATCAGTGCGCCAGGCCAGCCTCAGCTGGCGGAGGCTGGTGGAGTGGTCGTCCAACTCTCCGACAGGAGCCGCTTCGGTGGCCCAGGGTTCAGGCTGAGCAGGGAGAACCCTGGGGCAGCCGGAGCCGCCGTCCTGGAGGCAGCTCAGAAGCCGTGGCCCTGAGCGCGTGGACACCTCCAAGGCAGTGGCCCTGCGGGGGCTTTCTCCAACTCCACTCTGCGGCGACTGCCGTGGGCCTGGGCCTGTCGTCTGCTGCCCCGTCCCTGCTTTCTGCTGGGTGGCGGGCTTTCACTCTGCCCCCCTTTCTGGCCTACTGGCTCTGACCCTGCGCTGCTCGGCTTCTCTCCCAGGGCCAGGGAAGCTGCTGCTGCCGGCCACAAGCATCAGCCTGCAGCAGGATGTGCCTCGCCCCTCGCCGTCTCATCTCTGAGCCAGCGGCCTCCTGAACTGCCTGCGTCTGGCTGCGGCCCCCCTCCAGTGCCTTATCCCGGCCCTTCCTGGATTCTCTCCTTCTGCCCAGGACTGAGCCTCTGCCCTGGGGCCCCGTTGCCTGGAGGGTCTCCATTCCTACCCTGGACCCCAGGCTCTGGGCTGCGTTCCCTTCTCTGCCTACAGGGGGGCGGTGCCTCCTGCATCTGCCACTGCCGGATCTCCTCCTCACGGTTGGTCCCTCTTGCATCCTGCGGCCTCGGCTGCCTCCCTCTCCCCACACTCAGGTCTTGCGTCTGCTGACTGTGCGCATTTGCTACCCATCTGCTCTATTTGGGACCACAGTGTTTCCATTTTGAAGTTCTGCAGATTTTGGAATCTTTACGTGTTCTTTATTGGTTGAGCATCTCTAATCCAAAAATTTAAAATGTTTCAAAATACAAAACTTGAGTGTCGTGGCAGAGCCAGAGAACGCTGGGTTTTGGAGCATTTCAGATTCCTGGGCAAGGGGTACTTGACCTGTACTTTAAATCGAACTGGGGAGCACTCTGGTGGTTGACCTTTCTACTGTTTCCTGCCTGCCCCCCACCCACGCCGTTTTGCAGACTCTAAGCCCAGGTGTGGTGAGTGTCGGAGGCCCATGCCCGTGGTGCCCGCTTGTGTGGGGGCATCTCCTTTCTGGGAGTTTCACTCTGGTCATTCCCGCAGTGTCCAGCCTGCGTGACCCTTTGTGCACACCTCACAGCTGTTACCTGAGAGCCGGATATGGTAGGCCTTCCACATCTTCTCAGTTTCTGCTTGACTTTTGGCGCATCTCGACTGCAGCTTTACCGTGAGTGTCTGCGATGCCCGCAGCAGTCCTGGCCATGGTCGGTCCTTATTCTCATCATTTCATGCTTCTGCTTCGTGAGCCTGGTGACCCTGAAGGCTGCAGACCTTGAGCACCCAGAGCCCTGTGTTCTAGGAGCGGACCTGGACGCTGTTCTCAACAGTCTGATTCACTGGGCCCGAGCAGAGCAGGCAGTCCCTCGTGCTGCAGAGGCTGAGCAAGGCCACGCACTCCCACGCCCCTGGCTGGTGCACATCACCAGCCTGCCCTCCAGCCCGCTGGGAGGTTTCTCCCCCATGAATACCTCAGCAAACAGAAGCTTAGACCTGCTGAGCTACAGGTCTGGTATCTGTGTCAGTGGTGGGCAGGAGACAAACACCAGCTGGCTGGCTTTGGCCCCAGCCCCAGCCCCCTGATTTCACTGCTACCAAATCCTGCAAACCCACAAGACCTCTTTATGTCCAGATTAATTTTTTGAAGGTCAAGTTAACAAGTCCCAAAGCCAGACTTCTGTAGTGTGTTATAATATGCAAGAACTCTGCTGACAACAAGCATGTGCTCAGGGTGGCACACAAGCCTCAGTGAGACCTAACTGGTGTTGTTTTGTTACCACTGTTGGCCGGTGACGAGTCCATGCTTCCCCAATGTTGATGAATAACACCAGAAAAGCACACGCCGAGGCAAGGTCAGAGTAGAAATTAGAAGTTTATTAAAGGACAGCAGAAAAGACTTCTTCTCCCAGAGGAAGAAGGGGACCCAAGAGGTAGAATCCATGGAAGGGCTGTTGTCTCCCCTTTTTATAGTTTTGGTGATGGAATGTAGGTGGGAAGGCCCGAGGGGTGGGACACAGGTGGGCCAAAGAAGTAATCTGGGCAGGAAGGACTTCTGAGTCAGCACCTTCAAGTTTGCTAGGGGCTGTTCATTAACACTTCTTTGGGATGGGCTTTGGCCTTGGGCCTTTTCGGACTGGTTTAAACAGAGAGCCAGCACCAAGACACAGGCCACGGGCAAGACAGGGAGAAGGGCTGGGAGGGGCCCGAGCCCCACACCTGCCAGGCCGCTGCAGCAAGCTGTGGTGCTCTTTCCTTGGAACTTTTCGCCCAGAGACCTTGCAAAAAGCCCAGACTCTTAAGTGGAACAAAAAACCTGTCAGCATAAACCCTCCTGGTCTTGGCATCGCCTCCTCTCCCAGTCCAGGCTCTGGTGGTGTCCCGTCCGTGAACGTGCCTTGACGACACACAGCAGGTCCACCCCTGGGAATGGGCCAAGGTTTGCATGTGGGGTGAGAGGGGGCAAGGTCTGGAGGAGGAGTGACTGGACCACAGCTTAACCTGACCTGTGAATTGACCCCCGAGGGGGTGACCGAGTGGTGACTGGAGGCAGGTGGGGTGTGGCTGAGGAGCGGGGCATGGGGGTGTGTATACGGGGCATACATTTTGTCCCTGATCACCAGGTGAGCTGCTTCCCTCGGCCACACTCTTGCTCCATGATGATCGGCCTCCCCTCCAGCCCTGAGGAATAGGAGCCGGCCTTCTATGGATTGCGACCTCTGAAACCATGAACCCTCAAATAAACTCTTCCTCCTCTGGAATTGTGCTGGTTGGGTCTTTTAGTCACAGTCGCAAAAAAGCTAAAGCAAAACAGAAGCCTGAGAGCAGCTGGCTCAGCAGAACACCCCCGATTCTGCCTGCTTCAGCCAGCACCAGTCACACAGTTGCTCTGGGTGGAGGAGCAACTGGAAGCCAGTGAGGGAGGAGGAGGCCCTCCCCAGAGGAGCACTGCAGAGAGGCAGCTCAGGGAGGCCCAAGAGCACCCGGACAGGAGACAGTGGTGCCTGGGAGGAGTGCTCTGCTGCAACAGCCGGTGGCTCCCATCATCACTCCACCCCACGACCTTGTCTCTAAGAGGAGCAACAAAAACTTGGCTATGATAAGCTTTAAAAGGGCCAAACTAGTGAGGCCCAGTGGTGCATCCCTGAAATCCCAGCAACTTGGGAGGCTGAGGCACGAGGATGGCAAGTTCCAGACCAGCCCCAGCAATGTAGACCAGATCTCCATATAAAATACGAAAGGGCTGTGGTATTAAAAATTAAAGAAAAAGGGCCAAACCAGGGCACTCCTAGCAAGGATCAAGCCCAACTCCTTGGTGTTGTCCCTGCACACAGGCCTGGACACCAGTGGTCCACACACACTGCTGCGCACTGCGGTCCCTCCACTGCTCAGTGCAGCGTGTCCACCTCCCACCGTCAGTCCCTGGCTGGGGGTGTCACTGCTGCTCAGTGAGCCACCTGGAGACGCTGACAAGCCTTAGCCTTCTCCTGCTGCTGAGCACAATGAAACCCAGGGCTGTTCACAGACGTTCCAACAGGTTGCCACGAGAGCATCACTTTGATCAGAAGCTGCAGGGTGCCTATGGCCCTGCTCCCAGCGGGAGGACTAGATTTCCACCGGCAGCTCTGCAGGAGAGCAGGCCTGGGAACATGCAGAGTGGGGGGAAGCCATGGGTCAGCCCAGGGCTCAACAGCAAGAGGCCACACCCGGCCACAGCTCCATGGCAGGGAGAGCAGCTCTGTGGAGCAGGAATCTGCAGGCTCATACCCCCCTGTACCCGCCGTCACAGGTGACACTCAGCTGGAAGCCAGCTTAGACTCAGCAGACAGGTCAAGCTGTGGTCTGGACATGAGCCCCTGCCTCTCAAAAAATAAAACAAAAATAGAACAAAATAAAACAAAAACTACCTCCTGTGATAATGCAGGCAGGTCCAGAGGTGAAATCAGACCGTGAGCTACGTGAGAGCCGTGACCCATCAGTGCAGTGACCCTTTTGGGGGACTCATAATTTGGAAGGGGCTGATATCACGACTCTTGTTCTGCACGTGCGCTCCTGTCCCTGCTCCCTGACTGCTGTGGGTGCAGTGCCATTCTGCCCCACCGCAGGCACGTCCTGACCAGACTGCAGGGTTATGAGCAAAGGAAGGACGCTGTGCTCCACACCACAGAGCCCAGCAGGAGGACACTGGTGGGGCCCAGGCAGAGCGAGCTCTGAGCCACATGGCCCCTGGAGCAAGAGGGAATCCACGCACTCTAGAATGCTTCTCTCTGCAGCTCCCAACGTGGGAGCTTTCCTCTTTGGCATTTCATAAACAGGAAGGGCACATACTGGAAGAGCTGAGGGCTACGTGTGCCCGACCCAGGGGGACAGCCTGAGGAGGGTCTCTGGAGGTAACTAAGGTTACAGGTAGTTGTAGGGGGAAGTCCTGACCAGCGGGACTTCGGTCCTGGAAGAGAAAGAAGGACAGACATCATGTCTCTGAAAGGCAAAGGACGGCCACTGCAGCTCAGGAGGGCTGTGGCGGGAGCCTCGAGTGCCTGCTCTCAGGCCTCCTGCTGCTAGAACCCAGGAAACAGCTCCTATGCCGGGGGCAGATCAGCCTGTGGCAGCTGAGCAGGCCCCTGCACAAGCTGTGAGAGCTGGAAAACAGTCAAACCAAACCCTGCTTCTAAAAAGACACCCTAAGTGAGCCCAGCACTCCAATCACATGAAGATTCAGATTTAATGAAAACAGACACATCTTAGAAGATAACAACTCAAAATATCCTTTTTATAGAAAGAGCTACAAAAAGTCACAAACATGGCCTCTGTGACAACACTGGGGAAGCAGAGCGAGCTGCGGGCCCCAGGCCTCCCTCAGGAGCCCCAACGCTGCCACCACTCACAGAGCGCCAAGGGGCTCAGGATGCTCAGGGTGTGGGCAAACTGGTCTTAGCACCCTGGGAAGGCACCCAGAAGGTTCCAGCTGCAGAGCTGACTGCAGCCCAAGACAGCTGCAGATGAGAGCCACTCTCTGCCCAGAGGTCCTGCAAGCCTCAGCACACCGTCGACAGCGGAGGGAATGGGTTTTGCTTGCTGACAACTAGCTTCTGATGCTGATGGGATATGTAGCCTTTAATGTGACCCTGGAGGAGAGAAAAGAGGACCTGGTTTGCACTTCCGAACCCAAATCACAGCCAAGGTGCCGGGCATGAGCAGTCTGCAGCAGTCCTGGCGCAGCTCAGCTGATGGGGGCAAGCACCACCCACCCTCATGCCCAAGGGCCCTGTGGGTGGTATTTCTACGACAAAATACCTTTGCAAAGGCAAAAGGCTGCTCACTAAATTCACCACCACCACATGAAGGCTCTGAATTCCAGATCACCCTACTGGGAGCAGCTGCGAGGCCCACGTACCATGTATATCAGGTTGGCCAGGATGCACTGCACTTCATCTATGTCCACGTCCTCCACATGCATGAACTTCAGGGCGACCAGGAAGGCCTCCAGAGACAGCTGGTGTGTTCTGAGCAGCAGATACCTGCAAGAGGGAAGACAGGACACTGCAGCTCCCGACAATGGGCTACTTCAAAGGCCAGGAGGAGGCCTGGGAGCCAGACAGAGAGGCATTTTGCAATGAACCAGGGTTCAGAAGGAATAAAGCATGTTTCCACTTACTAACTATATATATTCTGAAACACCAGTCTACAAATAAGACTATGAAATATAATCTGACTTTCCTATTTGAAGCCTGTAATCCCAGTGGCTTGGGAGGCTGAGGCAGGAGGATCTCAAGTTCAAAACCAGCCTCAGCAAAAGTGAGGCACTAGGCAACTCAGTGAGACCCTGTCTCTAAGTAAAATACAAGATAGGGCTGAGGAAGTGGCTCAGGGATCAAGTGCCCTTGAATTCAATCCCTGGTACTCCTTGTGGAAAAAAAAATAAAACCTGCTAGTACAAACAGAACATTTACACACTTGGTGACTCTCTCGCTGAGGCTGAGGTTCTTACTGTCAGTGGCTCTGACACCAGGATGTGCCTGCCCATCCTGCAGGCTCAGGTGATGCCATTTTTGACAGCCTACCCACACTGGAGGAAGGTCGGCCTTGTCTGAAGCCTAACCTCGAGAGCCTATGGCTATAGGCCCCAGAAGAGCAGCCCTGGTATCTCCCCTGTGACACACCAGTCACCACGAGGCTGGCTGGCTGCCCTCCGAGACAGGAGCAGTGGGCGCCGTGCTGCCCACAGGGCAAGGCTGCCACCACTCCCGAGCCAGGCCTGAGCCGGTGTGGCAGTGAGCCCCAGGTGTGTCCCCCACCACCTGCCCGGGCGTGCGCCCTGCTCACACTTTCTTGAAGAGGTTCCGGTAGGTGATGATCTTGAGCTTCTCGAGGATGAGGAAGATGCCACAGCGGATGAAGAAGGTCTCATGCCTCGCCAGCGCCTCGTTGAGCAGGAGCAGGTTGCCCTCGCTGGTGGGGCAGGCCGGGAGAGAGTCAACGCCACCCTCATGGGCAGTGCGCGACCTCTGCCCACTGGCTCCTGCAGGAAGAGGGGGACCTACCTGACAGCTCGGGTCACGTCGGCAAACTGCATGAGGTGGTACTTCCTCAAGAGCTCCACCGTCGGCATGTGGCCCTAGGACAGAGAGTTAGCTCCCCACAGGCGCTGCCACTCCAGCAGCCTGTCCTCAGGGACAGTCATCTGAGTCAATCAAGCCCCGTTCCTTACAACTCCTGAAGCAGCTGACGGAGGATTAAACACATCAGGGCATAGGAAGGAAAGTAAAAACCAGGAGACCTGGGAACCGCAGGAGGGCAACCTTCTATGTGTCTTATCACTTAGGATAAATGGACACCAGGAAACGCACTGGACTTAGAAGGACGTCACCCCTGCTCTCCACAGGAGGGCGGGAATGGGGAGGGCGTGGCAGCACAGCTGCTGTCACCACAAAGCACCCTGGGCAACGCCACTTTCATCCAGATGTGGAAGGAGGCTCCCCACTGTGGGCAGTGCCACCCGACTCCTCAGGCGGGCTCTTCTGTTGAGACCCCCCAGGCAGACTGCAAGTGCACTCTGCTTTCTTGCTTAGCCCTCTGCTGTGCACCGAGGCCCTCGGGGAGGAATGAAAACGGCACACACTTGTTTCATGTCTAGTGTGAACGCTGGGGCTTGTCACTGCTGGGAGATAAACACAGCAAAGCTCTGCTGGGAGGGCCTGGAAGTGCTGGCTCGGCCCACCTGGCACCCTTGCAAGCCCACAGGGCTGCAGAGGAACAGCCGCTCACCAACAGCATCTTCACGGGGAGCAGGTAGATCAGGATCATCCTCTTGTTCTTCTGGCTGGAGCGATGGCAGTGTTCAAAGGCGAACGACAGGTACTCCTCAGCTGTGGAGAGCCGGCCAGGTCAGTCCGGAGGCCAGGCCGCCATGGCCCAGCCCCTCCAGCTCCCACCCCCTGCGAGGCTTGAAGCCAGGCGAGCGTTCTCATTTCAGTGCCGCGAAGCCCGTGGCCCAGCGTAGCCTGGCTACACTCCTTCCCCAGCAGTTCTTCTTAAGCATGTCCCGTGACTCCAGAGCCCCAGGAAGGCTGGGCAGGCCTGTGGCGTGGAGGGTAGTGCAGGAAGGGACTGGTGGGAACCACACAGTCAGCCCGGAAAGCCCGACACGGGAAGACAGAGGTCCGAGGCAGACGAGCCACCCACGGCCCAGCAGATGCTCAGCACCACCCCTGAAGCTCGCGTGCAGCTCAGAGCCTCGCGTGCGCCTTCCTGAAGACGACAGTGCGTGAGCACTGGCCGTGGGCTGGCGAGGTGCTGTCCTGTGTCTCATGGAAGTCGGAGCTGAACGGCTAGACGCTGGAATACCAAGAAGCCTCTTCCACTGGGGTTCACCTGCTGACTGCACAGCACTGTGTCCTAAGTGGGGACTTGTCAGAAAGCTGGACGAGCTGGAGGAGCACAGACCCCTCCCCGGCCTGCAGCTAAGGTGGCAGGACAGGACCTGGGGGGCCTGTGATGTGAACGTGGCTCAGGAACTGGGGAGCCAGGGGTTCACACAGAAGCACACGGCCTGCCACAGCAGTCTTTCCTGGACAGCACCAAGTCCCCACCCAATGGCCCAGAGACCCTCAGAACCAGGAGGACCCATCTGACACAGACTCCCTCGCTGGGCGGCAGACCCTGGCCCAGGAGGTCTGCACTGAGCACCTCTGCCTCCACTCGTGAGCAACACGCCGTGCCTGGCAAAATCAACTTCCACTCTACACGGGGAGCAAGACTGCCATGGCCAGGAGCTGAGCCCACAGGAGCCCTACAGGGTTATGAAGCCTGCACATCCCACAGCCTGACATCAGACAATGGCCACTGCCCCAGAGATGTGCTACCGTACCAATGCCCCAGACAACCAAGTCCAAATCCCCAGGGCACAGTAACGCATTTCTAACAATCCACTGTGATTTTCTGCTGTCATCCAGGGCACTTCAGATGTTTTGCACAAAACCTCTATTTTACTTAGAGCCAAAGACACCTCGAGAGGTATGAGCACCTGAAATCATAATTGAAGAAATGTGTGGCCAACAACCAAGACACTCTGAATACTCCCTCTTTCCATAAGCAATGTGGTCACAAGAAGCTGTGAGAATGTCTCACGCTTCAGGCTTCATCCAGTTCAACGCACCAAGGGCAGCAGGAATTCCCAGCAGAGCCAGGGGAGCCAAGACCGAGGGCCACCAGGCAGAAGACAGGCTAGCACAGGCTTCTGAGGCACACAGAGCAGCTCTGCATCCAAAACCCAGCCTCTGGGACGCTTGGGTCTTTACAGAAGACGAAGGAGTTGGGTGAGCAGCTTGAGGAACGCTCCATCTGTCAGGGTCCTAGACAAGGGCCACCTGGCACTGCTACCAGTAATCACTGCTGGCTCCTGGGTATCCAAAACTGCTGCTCAGTGAACCTCAGAGGAGGCCCACGTGGCTGCCCTGGTAGAACCCAAGGCAATGTGACTGAAAGTGCCTCCCTGATGCTCCTATTTTAAGGGGAAAACAGAGACAAGGGAAGACCCCAGGAAGCCCTTCCTCAGAGGCTACTGAAACGTGGAAAACTGAAAAGCTCGCCCACAGAAGCCCAGGACTGACTCCACAGACCAGGGTATGAGAGTGCTGCTGCTGCCTGTGGCCTGCAGGATGCTGTGCCCTGGACTCTCGGGTGTGAGAGGAAGTGTTGACAGTTCCAAAGTGTGCCTTGGGCACCCAGAAGACATGGTGGGCAGAAGACACGGCAAGGGGCCTGAAAAAGTGCTTCTGTCCAAGAAGGCACTGGGGCGCGAGTGCCGTCCCACGCAGCCTCTGTGAAATCTGGCCTGTGCCCAGGGCCCCCAATGCTCGCTGGGCTGGGCTGCAGCCAGGCGGAGTGCCACCCTGGTGGCCTCTGCCTGCAGGGCACAACCTGCACGCACCAGAGACAAAGGCAAAGAGAGAAAACTGGAGAAAGTCACACTCAGCTGCCTCAGAAAGGACGTCCCCAAGGACGGAGAGACTAGGAGCTTCTCTGAAGCAAGCCCCGGCAGCCAGGCTGGCCAGTGCCCGCCAGGGAGAGCAGAGCTCACCTTGCTTAAAGTCACTGTCGAACATGGCCTTGCGTCCAACGTAGTACTTGTACGTCACCCTCTGGGCAGTGCTGTAATCGTCTCTCAGGTTGGAGCTGTCGATGGCTCTAATCAGGGGTTTACACAAATGGAGTTTGTTGATCTATAACAAATAACAGTCCGTCACAAATGTCTGTTTACAACAACAGCCACAGCAGGCAGGTGGGAGAACCAACCGCCTCCTGGAAGCCCTGAGGCCATGGCTGCAGGGAGCTGCAGCTGCAGCAGCTGCCAAGGGAGGAAGGCCACGCTGGCAGGAGCTTCTAGGTCAGACCTATGGCCCCTGGAGTGGGGGAACAAGGCCAGCCACGGGCATTCCGAGGGCCCTCACTGGCTGGCTCTGGGCAGTAAGGATGTGTTAGCCTCCAGCCCACTCTCGCCCACGCCCATCTCAGAGCTGCCACCGCCCCGGAGGGCCCAGCGCTGCCAGGAGGGCCTCTGGCTGGGAGTACAGGCCTCCCGGGGCTCTCTTAAGTCAGACACTGGAGAAGCACGTGGCAGGGCCGGCCCTGAGAACCACGGATGTGGCCCCGCCCCTCCCATGCGTGATAGGTGGGCTGGCTGACCACGGACTGCGACAGAGGCATAACGGGGAGACGGAAGGGATTCACAGAGACTCCAGCAGAAGCATACCTTAAAGTAGATCTTAAACAACTGATTCACCAGGAACAGCATCCCCCACTTCTTAGAGTCCTCTATGCCAGCACGACTGTGGGAAGATGAAGTTCTTAACGTCACAGAGGAAACAGTCACAAGTCACAGAACAAGCTGCCTGAGGGCTGACAGCGGTCACGTTCACCAGACATCTAACAGGTGACACTAAAAAGGCAGCCTGCAGCACTACATCAGAGCTCCTGCCGGGAGCTTTTCTGAAGGTGAGAAGCATCTTCTCTTGTCACTAGGACAGAATGAACTCCTGAAGGCACAGGGGCCTCCTGAGGTGTCTCAGCTGGCACAAAAGCTCCCTGGGTCCCCGAGCATGGTGGAGGCAGCACTGGGGGCACAGCAGCCTGGCCCGGGGTGGGGGAGGCAGAGGGCTGCATGGGCTCCATGCAGACCTGCCCTGCACATCCACCTCAAGGGACAAGGAGAAACCCCAGCCCCTGAGGCAACTGCACCATGTGCCAAGAGACTGTGAAACAAGACGATGGAGACAGATCAAAAGAGGGTGTGTGAGACAAGAGCAGAGAGTTCACAGAAGGGTGGCGTCCCTGAGGGCCCTTCCAGTGTCGTGGGGTGTTTTAACATTCAGCCGTGCACCATCTCTCTGCAGCGCTTCCCCTGCCACACAGCTTGTCCAGGGGGCGCCAGAGCGAGGCCCGGTGGAGGGCTGTCGGAAATGCCAACCCAAGAGCGAGGCGTGGGACAGAAGACACGCTGCTCGTGGGCAGGGGAACAGGCTGCTCCAGGACCTATGTGCCCACCAGCAACGCTGAGCGTAGCAGCACTGTCGGCCTGTGGGACGGCACCTGGTGGGCTGCTACGACAGCTCTCCCTGGGCTCTGACCATGACAGGGCTGTGGCCTGCAGAAGAGGCCTTTGCTCTTTGGGTTTCCCTCCAAGTGTGACAGGAGAGAAGGGCAACACCATCACTTCAAAACCTCGGCCAGGCAGCCAGGCAGCGAGCAGAGTGTCCTGCGAGGCACCAGGTCAACCGCCTCTGGCCGCTGCCCTCTTCTGGATGCAGCCAGGGGGAACTGCAGGGCCACCTGGTGACTCTGAGGTGCCACTGGCCCTCTGAGGAAGCTGAGGTTCCCAGAGCCCTCGCCCACCAGGGACACAGCCTCTCCTAACCTCTCCTTGCCATCTCTGACCAGAGCACCCCGGGGATGGAGTGGCAGCTCGCTGTGGCCTGGCCTAGCAACCTGCATGAGTTCCCCGCCATTTGCAGATCTTCTTTGGAAGATTTTTCTAATATTTTGTCCTTCAAACCCGTTTCTTTTTACTGTTGACTGCAGCAGTTCTCTGTGTGTGCCAGACACGAGACCCGCAGTAGATATCTGCAGATTCCCCCACGTTAAGGTGGCTGTTCACTGTTGGGACAGTGTCCTCTACAGCACAAGTTCTCATCCACGCCAGGCCCGCCACGTGAGGCCCCTTCAGCTGCTAAACTCTGGGCGTCCCACCTGAGAAGCCACTGCCTCGTCAAAGGCACCCAGCCTTGAGGATCACCACCGAGTGCTCATCGAGCTCCAGGTGCGAGGGGCACCCTGGTGTGAGGTGAAGCAACACACCCCAATTCACCATCAGACCAGAGCCGTCTTCAGGTACAGGGAACGAGGAGCGGGGTGCCATGAGGGTTTGTGAGCAGGCCTTGCCAGGGGCCCTGGGTGGGAGTCCTGCGGCCAGCCAGGACTGCAGCACGGGGGCAGGAAGGAGGGTGCTGCGGTGAGGAACGGCTCAGGCAGAGACAGGAAGGGCCCCCTGCCACCCAGCTGCCCTGGAATGGGCTGGAGGCTGGGCTCGGGAGGGTGAGGAGAGGGAAACTGAAAGCTGGAAGCCCTTCTGGGAACCATTTTCTTTGTTTATATAACAATTTCCAAGCCAGGCGCAGGGGCCATGCCTGTGATCCTGGCTACCCAGGAGGCTGAGGCAGAAGGATCGCAAGGTTAAGGCCAGGACAAGCTGGGCAACTGAGTGAGACCCTGCCTCAGTAAAAACAGAAAAAATATAAGTGTATACCTAAGACAGAGATGACAGAGACACAGACGTGATTTCCTAAAATTCACAATCCAATAAACGTGGTAAGATGGATAAAGAGATGGAATTTTAGGAGAAAAATGGAAACTCTAAAATAAAATCAGATAGAAAGTCTAGAATTAAAAAGGTAAGTAATGGCAACTAAGAGCAGCCACCCTGCAGGCAGGTCAACACAAATTGCCCAGAATGAAGGGACGATATTTTTTTTAAAAGTTGAAAAATAAAAGAATGCAAAAACTTAAAAACCTAATAAAAAACATAAACTTACTAATCCCAGAAAATACATGGGCCCTAAACAGGAGAAACTGAACCCAAGTAGGCAGAGCAGAGTCACCTCACTGAAAACCTGCCAGGGAGAAAGACCCTTCCCTGCAAGGCAGAGGGTGGGTGCCGCCTCTAACAAGGGCGCAACAGGGAGGGTGGGTGCTCAGCCGACTGAAGGCAGACAATACAAAGGAAAGCTCAGGGAAGCTCCTGCCAGAGGGAGGCCTGCCTGGGAGCCAGTGCAGAGGAGGCTCAGAGAGGGACGGCCTGCAGACAAGCCCCAGAGCCAGCAGCAGGCCGCCTGGGAGGGGCCTTTCTCTCCTTTACAAAACAAATGCTTCTCAAAGCCAAAGTCACGTGGTGTGGGGGCCTAAGGCAGGTGCAAAGCCGACAGCAGACAGCAAGCCGACAGGGAGGGACAGGGAGGGCCTGTGGCGACCCAGGACCCAGGACCCCGACTCACGTGTCACTGGCACAGACCCGAAAGCAGCTCATCAGTAGCTCAGCAGCTTTTTCCAACATATCCCCAACTTTGCTCTTTCCTTTCTTCACCAACTGCTGATCTGCCTAATGGAACACAAAAACGCGTACAATTAAGAGCTACAATCCCAAAGGGAGACGAGGTCTGGTGGACATGACTGTAGTTTTGAAACCTGAGGGGTCTTCGCATCACAACTGCCCCTGCCCAGATTCCTGATCTGCGCTACAAGCTGTCATGGCCGTACCATGGCTGGCACCCTGCCGACCTCTGGCCCACACGCACCAGCGGGAGAGGAAGGGGGTGTCAGCTGTCACCAAGGGCCTCGCTCCCCAGTCTCCAGAGCAATCTCCTCCTCCTCTTGTGGAGGGTCTATGAGCTGAGAGCCATCCTCAGGAAGACACCAGGCCACAGTCCCTTCCTCCTGTCCTGACGTCTGTGTGGATGGTGCAGCAGGGTGGCAGGACAGGCTGAGCCGTCCCGCAGCTCACCAGCATCCCGCACCCTCCACACCAGCACATGCCTGCAACCCGGCCAGCCAAGCCCATTCCCCTGCAGAATGCTACCAAGTTCACATTTTCACCACTCCCTGTGCTGTCTGGGAAGTGCAGCAAGCACCCTGCCGCCCTGCCTTGATGGCTGTCCCCAGGAGCAGTACTGGGAAGTGGCCAGATCTGCAGGCTGGGCCAGGAGTGGGCCCTGCACACCACGCTCTCAAAAGAGAACCAACAAGCCTGCCACTTGCAGGCAAACAAGTGACGGTGTCAGCAGCCAGCGACAACAGCCGTGCTTCTAGGGAAAAGCCAGAACTGCAGGAAGAGTTTTCAACCACTGAGCGACGCAGCTTCCTACTCCCCAAGACTTCGCTGATGCACAAACAGGGCTATTTTGTTTCAGTTGTTTTTGTTTCTTTTACCTAACCAAGTGTCAACATTTGGATCTGCTGTATAACCACACCCAAAAGGGCTTAAGAGCAGGCCTTGGTGGTGGGCCAGTGCCCTTGGGAAAGACCCCGGAGCCCCCTTGACCCACCCACCACACAAGGACACAGCAAGAAGACCTGGCTATGGACCAGGCCACGGCTCTTCACAGGGACCCATCTGCTGGCCCCTTGACCTAGGACTCCCCATCTCCAGGACGGTGAGAAACAGACGTCTGATGTTTATAAGCCACCCAGCCACATGATTTGTTATAGCAGCCTGCATGAACTAAGACACACTGAAGATGAAAATCATGCAGGAGGATAAGATCTGTTCAGGCACAGGCCAGGCCAGTGGTTTTAATGCTCCAGTGGAAACAATTCGGGCCACACTGTAGCAAGCTTCACAAAGCTGGTCTCAGAGTTTTGACACAGTGTCCTAATGTATGCCTCCCTTTTCCGTCAGGCCTCCCTTCCCCATGGATGCGCTGCAAATGCCTTTGCCGGGCAGGGAGTGGGTGCGAGACAAGGATTCCAGGGGGCTCCTATTGGAGCCGGGTGGTATGGGCTTAAGATGCACAAGGTGCCACTCTGCTCAGAACGTTTGTTCCTCTTGTCTGGGTCTTCCATCTTCGGCTCCCTTGCCGAGACTGGCCCCCTCACTTGTTTCCGGTGTTCATAACTGCCCCAGAGGCATTTCACACCTTGTTCTAAAATCGCCAGGGGCGGGCTGTGGTAGAGCACTGGCCTGCACCGCGGAGGCCCTGGCTGCCGTCCCTAGCACCAAGAACAGTGAAACAGACTTCAACAGATGATTCCAAACGTTGTTGTCATCTCAGGGCTGGGGACTGGCAAACGACCTTTCTCATCCAACATCCTGAGAAGCTGACATGTCCCTGATCCTTGATGTGATTAGCAATGTTCAGTCATACCCCAGACCTTGGGGCATTATGCCAGACTTCAGGCCTCATCTACCCGTTTCCACAGGCCTTAGCTGACCCCACTGCCCTGCTGAGGGGGAGACATGTAAACCTGTGCGTGGCACACAGCAAATGGTGCCAGGCTATCTGCCCTGTCCTAACTTTTGTGGGGCTTTTTTGTCTCTGTGGGCACTTCCATGTTTGGGCTTCCCTGGAACTGTCCTGGACAGACGGAAGGTGAAAGGATGCTCCCCACCGTCAGTCCCAGCCCCTTCACCTCTGCCGCTCGGAGCCACACGGGCTGAAAATTCCTAGGGCAACAACTGGCTTGAGCAGGAGGAAAGGGCAGAGTCTGAGCGAATCGTCGGGTCTGCAGCTGGGAGCTGTCCACAAGACAAAGAATGGGCAGCTCTGACTCACAGCCAGCTGTGCTGCTCCTGGAGAGGACGTCACCCCATGAAATCCAGGGCCTTCTCCTTGCGTGCCACAAGAGCCGGGAGCTGTTTAACCTACATTCAGCTGGAGTGCCTTAAGACAGGCCCTATCTTACAAGTAAAAGGATGTAGAACTGCTCATTGCTATTGCTCCACCCTAAGGAAAAGCAACCCACTTGACACATGGGTAGCCCCAGACAGTACTTCCCTCCACACTAACAGGGAACATTCAGTAAATGACCAAAGCCTGTCGGCACAACCCTGAGAAGCAACCCTAATGCTAACCCTAACCCTAACCCCGCTGCCACCCCTCTTGCTACCCACCCCAATGCATCCCACTCCCACTCATTCCTCAACACTGTGGGGAGACGAACATGAAACGCAGTAGCAATCACAGGGCTGCAGTTCTAAAACAGCAGGGACAGGGAACTCACTCACGTTGTTGGCGAACACACGGAGGTCCAGGGCTACCGCATACATGACTGGTAGAGCCCTACGGAGGAAACAGCAGACGTGTCTGAAGAGGCCACAAGTCCAGGCTTTCCTCAGAGGTGGGGGACACTGGTGCCAGGCTGCCATCTGCCCCCAAAACTTGATGCCACTGTCTGCTTCCTCACCCGCCACCCAGGCAGCTGCAGCCTTGTTTGTGGCCAACCTAGAGGCCAAAGGCCCACTGCTAGCTCCAAATCACTGGCCAGCCCTAATCAGGGCCTGGACACTGCCCCGCAGGGAATCTCGGGACACCGCCCATCCCCTCCACTCCCTGCACTGGCAAACAGCACTGTTTAAAAAGAGGCAGCTCAGTAAGATTTCCTAAAAGGACACTGATGGTGTGACATACACATCGTCATCAACAGCTCTGTGCCCATCTTGGACAGTACTGACTTCCTTCCACGTGAAAGCAAGGCCCTCATTTAGAGAGGAAGGCTTGCCTGCTGTAAAGGACCTCAGCCAGTCTAGTACAGAAGAATGTGTGCACCCACAGATTCCTAACGGATCTTAACTAGATCTCGAAGTTAGAAATCAGTTTGTCAAGGAATTTAACCCAATTACTGTGTATATTGCCCCAATGAACTACATAGTTGGTCTATCTTTTTTTAAGTTAAAACTAAAAGTAAGCTCAGAATGAACAACTTAAGGAAAAAATTAGTATTTAAGGAATTTTGGGGACAAGGAAGGGCTGAAATAAGGTATACTGCAAGATAATGCCACTTTAGTTTGCACACATTGTTATAATTCTATTACCCATGTTGATACTATCATGTCAACTACCATTAATTCTACAGAAAAACACATTAGTACTTTTAAGCAAATTCTTAAAAACTTTGCAAAAAACAAAAATAAAAACAAAAGCACAAACACCAAATGCCCTTTACTAATTTCCAACTGTTTCTGTCCATACTCACCAGTTTTCTTCTTTGTGGGCCTGAAATGCCCGCAGAAATGATGTACTAAGTTAAGGAAGGTCTGACGCAGAAACTGTAATGACACTACATATTGAAAACAGCAACAACAACAAAAAATAGGATTCCAAATCCTACGTTATATCCCACCCTTTAAAAGAAAAAAAGATATGAGTGCACATTACAAATACCTGTGTATCATTAGGCCTAAGCATACTAAATATGTTTATTTCATACATACTTGCTCCAAAATAAGAACGACATTTATCAGATTTTAAAAAAAGAAATTATTTGAGATTTGTAATCTCAGCAGCCAGGAGACTGAGATAGGAGGTTTGTGTAAAGCCAGCCTCAGCAACTTAGAGAGGCCTTAATCAACTGGAGACCCTGACTCAAAATAAAAAAAAAAAAAGGGCTGGGATGAGGCTCAGTGGTAGAGCCTCTGGGTTCAATCCTTAGTACCACCCACCACCAAAAAGGGAGGGAGGGAGGGAGGGAGGGAAGAAAAGAAGGAAGGAAGGAAGGAAGGAAGGAAGGAAGGAAGGAAGGAAGGAAGGAAGGAAGGAAGGAAGGAAGGAAGGAAGGAAGGAAGGAAATGTGTTTGGTTTCTGAGCCCAGATGGTTACAAGTTATATTTAAGTGCTTCAGAATCTACGATATAATTTATTTACCATTTCCAGGGAGACTTGGCTAGTAGCCCACTATCTTCTAGCTATACTTAAACAAGACGGTTTTCTAAAAGGCAAGCTAAACCTAGGTTATACGCCAGAACCCAGAACACCATCAGTATAGGACAGCACTCGAATGAGCTGAGCAAGACCATGAACTTTGGGACCACACATAGTAATGGGGGTGTGCATCCAATCCACGCTCATCCCTCTAGCTTGAATCTTGGACCTCAGGTATTTCACCCAGGGGACTGAACCAGTTCCTGTAACTACCCTTACCGCTTACTTACAAATGTGATATTTCTCAACATAACTGGATAAAACCGCTCCTCTCACTAGGGCTCTTCTATTTTCTAGAGATAACTGGATGAGTCTTAACTCAGGTGCCAAGTGGAAGAGCTAAAATGAGTTTTCCCTGCAAAATGCTTCTATTCTGTCTAATTACAGGGGTGAGAACTGGCCCAGCATTTCAAGACCTACAGCCCAGCAGTCACTGCACCTGTTCCAAGCTGCACAGCTACACGCAGACAAAAGATATTGGACTATCACCGTCTGGCATTTATATGCCTCTATGAAGTCATGGTTCCCCACAGCATAGGTGCACCTGGAAGAGAGACATGCAGCCTGAGGACAGTGGCCCAGGAAGGATGCACCCGGGGAAACCCAGATGCTAGGCACCAGGCCAGAGCTGGGTCCTGCCCCAGCAGCCTGACTCCCTACCAGGCCTGGAAGGGAGGCTAGAGCTCCTGCTGGCAGGATAGGCCAGGTGGAGGGAGATGCCGATGACTTCCTGGCCCACAGGAGCTGCTGCAAGGAGGGACCCCTTACAAGGCTTCGAGAGGACCCCTGCTGAGTCCCAGAGGTTCTGAGCAACAGCAGCCGAGTTGGTGAGCTCCACTGGGCTCCCTCCAGGCACGCGGTCTCTGTGTTACCACACCTGGGACCATTACACATGCCACAGAGCCAGGAAACGTCAGAGTGCCTCACGCTGCAAGGAACACAGTGGCACCCCAACTCTTCCAAAGACCGGCAGGGTGTACAGGCTTCCAGCCCTCTGGCCCTGTCTTCCCAGCACTGCACTGCTCTGAGACACAAGAGGCAGGCAAGTGGAGAACTGAGGACCATGTGCTGCCTGAGCTGATGCTCCAGAGACAGAGAAGCAGCAGCACCTCCCCACAACTGGGACTCAGGGACGCAGGAGGCAGAGGCAGAGGCAGGAAGGTGGCAAGTCCCAGGCCAGCCTGGGTAACCTGAGACCCTGTCCCACAATAAAAAAGCAGTATTTTGTTTGCTTTGCTCAAGTCCAGTTTTTTTCCCAGCAAGGCAAACAGGTTAAAAAGCAGACACATTTCCATGAAAAAAAATCAAGTCCTGAGCCAGATTGCACCACCCACCAATGAAAGACCCCTGTCGGTCGGTCAGTGTGACAGGTATCAGGTGACTCTTTACAGCAGAACCCACAGACACACCCAGTTTTCACAGGGTTTCCCAAAGTGAAATCACAAATGCACTCTTCTACTTTTTCAGTCAATTATTCATTGCTTCAAGCATGTGATGCAAGAGAATATCCCTAGTGAGTTCAGCAGTTTCTGGCTGTGTTTGCTTTTCTTCCTCAACAAAAATTACCTCAAATGAGCCGCAAACATTTCATCATAAGGGGGTTCCAAAACTTGTTGACATTTCTCTTCTGGAGAAGCCATCTAATTTATATGAAAAAATGGCAAAAATAAAGTTAATGAGCACAGAAAGAGCACAATGTACAGAAAGACACTTACATTTACAAAAGCTTGTTTCAGAATCTCAGCATCCACAGTAGTAATACTTTAGGTTTTAGCACTTCTAAATAAAGGGTTCATTGACTCAACAATATTCATCTGTGCTTCCAGGGACCAAGACGCCATGGATACCACTCAGCTTTGCCCACTAGAGGCCAGGAAATGTTCTAGGCACTTTCACTGCATTTTAGCATCTGACAGCCAGCCAGTCAAGCAACTGCCACAGGTTATTAAGCAACGGCCACAGGTTTAACAGCAAGGTGCATCACAAACAAGTCCTCACTGGCCAGAAACGCTGCCCGCCCGTGAGGGCTCATTCTGTGACTTCCTGGAGGGAGCAGGGCATCCCAGCCAGTGGCTGATGAGAATTTCTACCTTTCCCTTCCTTCCAACAGCCAGATTTTAGATACGTGGAGCACCACAACGTGTGAAGGTCAATTTTACACATCTACTTGACGGCCCCAGTGTCACGCTGGCACTGGAACTAGTGGCACCTCTTGCGTGGGTGAGCAACAGCTATGCTGCTGGGGCCTGAACAGAGAGGGACGCGGGCAGGAGCTGGCCTCAGGGTTCCCAACGGCCCGGCCCTCCAGCCTCTGGACTTGGACTGAGCCACACACTGGCTTTCCTGGGCCTCCAGCTTGAAGACGCAGATCGTGGGACTCCTCAGGCCCCACAGTGGTGAGCCCCAACTCCTCTGACAATCTCTCTTCTCCCATATATATGGGGGGGAAATGTACAGATAGACAGATTTCTACTGGTTCTGCTTCTCTGCAGGGTTTGACAGACAGATCTGAGTCCCTCAGTGTGCCACCTGGAAGTGGGACACAGCCACCAAGCCAGGTCTCCAGCACTGAGTCCACCTAGGGCAACAGTTCCCAATGCCTTCCACCCATCAGAACCATCCAGGGAGCTCTGTAATACAGAACCTGCTGTCACCCTAGAGACACACTCACTGGGTCTGAGATGCAGTCTATATGTGGCTAATACCATCACTGGTAGGTGGCCCCATGTTTCTTCCAAAAGAAACTCTGTTCTCTAATTTTATAATAGAGTCAGTGAAGAAACAGAGCTTTACCCAATGATGACAATATTTTCTACAGATAATGCTTGGATCTCATTTAAACTCTAAGTTAAGGGTTCTGGTATTTTCAGAGGTGGGCAGAGCTTGCTGTAAAAGGTCAGATAAATGTCCAGGCTCTGCAGCCCCAGGGCTCAGTGTGACTTGGGGAGGAGAGCAGCTGAAACCCCACTCAGGCAGCCTGGCTCTGCTGTACAAGGCTATACCATGTCCCCAGGCCAAGCCTGGGTGTGAGGCCCACCTCTGCAGGGAGCCCAGGAGGCAGACACCTGTGGGGCATCAGCACATGGACTCTGGGGACCCAGGTCTGTACTGAGTCCAAGCTCCATTGCCTTCTGCTAAATGACGCTGATTGAAAAAGCACTGCTCCAGGCCCCAGAGAGCTGCGTGGGGATCACACACAGGACTGTAGTGAATGGGGTGGAAAGATGTCGGCTGTAAGGGAACTATGAAGTCTTCAGACAAGAATGGCGGCATTCCTTCTCTTCTGCTTGCACTCTGAACTCTCGGGCATTGCCCCCTTCTCTCAGAGGCCATGTGTACAGCCCTGTACTCACCTGCAGCCGTGGGTTTGCAACATGAGGGTGCTTGAAAGATACCAGCTCTGCACAGGATGCTCCATCTCTGGTGTCGATCGCTTCATACACCTGAAACATGTGGGAGGCTTCAGCAGACAGGAAGTGTTCTGTTCTACCAGAACCTCAACATCACACTGCACACCCCAAACTCAATCCCTACTTTGAAAGGGGTCAGAAAAATAAAAAATGTAAAAAGTCAGCACTTTTTATCAGGATATAGTAACTTCATCTCAAAATGGGATTTTCCAGAGGCAAGAAAACAGGAGAAGCAGAATGAACCAGTGATTTAGTATTTAGTTACCAATGAAGGTGAATTATTCTAGCTTTACCTGGTCTTACTAACAATACATTTGAAAATCCCCGAGTGCAGTGGTATGCACCTGTTTCAGTACTCAGGAAGCTGAGGCAGGAGGATCACTTGAGCCAAGGAGTTCGGGTCGGCCTAGGCAAACAGCAAGACCTTATCTCCAAAAAAAGCTTAAAATCCACAGGAGTAGTGGCTCACACTGCAATCCCCGTTACTCAGGAATCTGAGGCAGAAGAATCACAAGTCAAGGCCAGCGTGGGCAACTCAGAGAGATCCTGTCTCAAAATGAATTTTTACAACTGTTACAAATATTTTTTTAGTGGCAGAGGTCTTTTTTTTTTTTTAAAAAAAAGAAGTGTCATGATTTTTTTTTTTTTAGAGAGAGAGAGAGAGAGAGAGAGAGATATTTTTTTTTAATATTTATTTTTTAGTTCTCGGCGGACACAACATCTTTGCTGGTATGTGGTGCTGAGGATCGAACCTGGGCCGCACGCATGCCAGGCGAGTGCACTACCGCTTGAGCCACATCCCCAGCCCAGTGGCAGAGGTCTTGACTAGCTTGTACAAGGCCCTGGGTTTGATACTCAGCACTCAAAAAACCTACACGTATCCAAAACTCAGAAGGTTTCTACTCAACCTAGATATAAAATGAAAAGGAAATGGAAATGGCTGAGCAATGATGTTGCTTTCATACAACAGCATACTCACCTGCTGTCTAAAAGAACAGACACACATGCGACAATGGAGAGTTCTACCACATGCTCATTGTTAAATGGGGGGAAACATGCTGCAGGAAAACTGCACAGACTGGCTTGGGAGGGCAGAGCAGACACCATGCAGGCAAAGGGTGCACTACAGCTGACCCTGCTTGCCGCACACACCTCTATCTGCTGTTGGAGGCCTGTGGCACTATGTTTTATACCAGAAGACCCAGTGCACTCAAGTTGTGCTTACAAAACATTCTCATCATACAGGCGAAAGAGCAAAGAAAAAAGCTGCATGGTAGTAGGATCTAATGAAAATAAAATTTGATATGTACACTTCATGTTCACATGACTTTTTCTGAGGTATGGTCTCACTGTGTTGCCCAAGCTGGTTTACTCTCCTGAATAGCCAGGACTGTGGATGCGTGCCATCAGGCTCAGCTTGTGCACATGACTCACCAGGGGCAGCATGAGGGTATGCAATAAGCAAGAGGCACACGGGAACGTCCTGGATAGGGCTCCCACACCCACAGAACTCAGGTGCTCCTAGGTCGACCCACTGTAGGTGGAAATGCATTTAGCACATGACTTATGGCACATCATGCTGGAGTGCTGGGTGTCCCTTGGAGTTTGGACTGGCAAGCTACCTAGCGTCACAAGAGGACTGTACTTCGAGGCATACGCTGCCAGCATGGGAGGAGGTCCAAGCTCAGATCTGCAGTATAGTTCCTGCTGAATGCAGGCCGCCCACCACAGTGGGGCAGGCGACAGGGCCCTAGTCCGGGCTGTCGTGGTTAAATCACACTGCTGTGGGGACGTGAAGTGAGCTGCATGTCACACTAGTGGGAGGGCAACTTGACACAGCCCCGACAGAAGGCTGGCATCTCTACCAAAGCAGGCAAACACCCTCTGTGACCCAGCACTGCTGCATCAGCGTCCACATCCAGGAGGAGCAATGGCACACACCACCAGGACGTGCGCAGGATCTGAGGCAGGAGTGGGGCCGACTGGGAAGCACACGATAAGGAACCTGCACCTGATACTCAACAGAGTGCATCAAACAGTGAACCTGCTTCTAGGGACTTATGTCACAGCTAGAAGCAAAAGGTGGACTGCATGTCATCCAAGACACTGGAAACGGTCTGACGTCCACCACAAGAGACTGGTGAATAAACCACAAGATGTCCACAGACATGCCGTGTCACCACAGAGGGAGGAGCAATGCCCAGGACTCACAGTCCAGCGAAGGTGAAAAAGGAAATAGCGTTGCTGCTGGTCTAAGAACAAGGGAAACAGAAGAACCCTGTGTGCCTCTGTGCATCCTGTTCACCTCTCCAAGAAGACCAGAGGAAGCAGCAGACAGAATCTAGTGAAAATGGTTCTCCATCTCCACAAAGGGGTGGGAAAGTGGTGAAGGTGATGCGGCGGGGGACAGGGGGTGTTTCTAATATAGCGTTCATTTATGAAAACTTCCAAGAAATGCAGTGGAAGGAAAAGCCAACCTTCTACACAAACACAAACAGAAGCACAGACAGACATTGAATGATACCACAACCACATAGAAAAAGAACTCAACTACCTTGAACACACATTCTGTGGAATTTGCTCTGAAGATAAAAATCTGCGAGAACAACCCTGAATTCACTTAGAGACAGTGCAGTGTGAAGGTGTCCTATTGCCGGTGTCGCTCGGCACAGTGCTTATGCCAATGCAGATAGAACCAAACCAAGACCCCCGTGGGTGGGGATGCTGACTCAGAATGGAAAGGAGGCCCTGGGACCAGGGCTGCAGGAAGGTGAGCTTGGAGACTTGCTCTCCTCAGCCACGGCCACCTGAAGCCGAGCAGGCTGGGCCACAGATCCAAGCCTTGAGGACAAGCCCAGCTGCAAGCCAGCCCCTGCAAGGCCCAGACTGCAGCTCCAGGCCACACACATCCTGCCCGTCACTGCCCTTTGGAAAGTCACCTAGGGGCACAGCAGGGTTGGCTGTGGAGGAACCCAAGCACTGACCAAGTGCTCTTTGCAGGCTGTCCTAAGTCTGGGGGTCTCATCTGAAGGCAGAGAGACGGGCACTGAGAGCCTCCACTGGTCATGGGAAAGGGCAGGGCCCTCCTAAAGCTGCCAAGCTGGAGTCTGGTGGGGGAAATCAAGTGCACCTGCAAGCACCAAGGTAAGGCAGCCCGGAAGTCAGCACTGGGCACTGGCTTCCCTACTCAGAGGACTTCCAGGCTCCTGTGCCCACCCCAGGGGACGGCGCTGGGCTCAGCAGAAAGGAGCCTCGAGGATTACCTGATTGGGGTTGGGGCAGGGAGGGGAAAGAGTCCTCGCTGGGCCTAAGATCCAGCGGGCAAGAGGGGTGGCCCTATTCCAGGGTCAGAACAGGCCCAAGGGACCGTCTCTTCTCTGCCCACCGTCTCAGCAGGAGCTGAGCCTGGACAGCAAAGTGGAATGGCCATCAAGCCTGCTGATGCCGGTCTGTGGGTCCCAGAAACCAGTTCTCACCAGTTCAGTCCCAGGAGGATGAGCATTCAGAAGTACTGCCCTCCACTGGCCCCCTGGGGAGGCTGGGCACGCGGGACAAGGGATCTGGTGTACACCTAGTGAGGTGTCAAGTAGAAGAGCTGGTGGGCTGGCCTGCAGCCTGTGCCCTCCAGAGCTCACCTCTCCTCAGGCAACAGGACCTCCAGCCAAGAGCCCCAGGCCACCCCTCCCTGCAGTCCTGAGGCACACTGGCCTCTCAGGAGGCTCTGCTTTTCTAGCACACATGCCCTCCCAGTCCAGGCACAATCTAGGACCTCGGAGGTCCTCACTCTGGTCACGCACGTTACCATGACATTCAGCCCGTGGGCAGCTAAAAGTCACAGGGAGAATTAAGCATGATGAAATGGAAGTGTGCCTCCGGTGGCTGAAGGTACCAGAAGCACAGTGGTCCCCAAACCCAGACACTAGGTCCCTCCATGAGCAGACAGACGGTCCTGTGTCCCCTGGTCCTCCTTTGCCGGTGACCTCCCAGGCAATCTCTGGAGATGGTAGGACACGGTGGCCCTGACTCCCTCCCAGGTGGCTACAAAGCTGGGGTGTGAGAAAGGAGAGAAGGGATGCAACAGAGCAAGTTAACCACCCTGACAATGCTGGCTGCTCGGCGAACGCGGGCTCCTCAGGGCACCACGAACTCTCAGAACCCATGACTGCTGAGAACTGGGCTCATCTGCTCCGTCCACTGAAAGCCTCCCCAGAATAGCCAGCCACCTGACACCCGGGTCTCTGCCTTCTGAATTCCAGAGCTCCTTGGAGAATGGAGCAACTGCAGGCTAGGTGAGCCTGAAAAACGCACACCAGGAAGGGCTCAGCAGGACGGGGACAGGTTCAAACGCACAGAAATCAGCTGAAGAGGCTCCAAGGCAATCGGAGCTTCAAAAAAAATAACAATAATAGGGGCTGCGGTTGTAGCTCAGTGGTAAAGCGCTTGCCTAGAAAGGATATGGGGAAATACTTTTTTAAGTGATAAAAAAATAGTTAATAATATAAAAAGAGGACTGAGAATGTGTCTCAGTGGTAGAGCACTTGCCTAGCAAGTGTGAGCCCTGCATTTTGTCCCTAGTACAAGAGGGAGGAAGGAAGGAAACAGAAGCAATGCTTGCTCAGTCAGTGGCTGAGCAAGGAAAGGACCTTCAGTGTCAGCCCTGCGAGGCTATGGGGCACAGGAACAGTCCTCACCCCATCATCCAACAGATGACGTGTGCCCTGCAATGGGGAAAGGCACCATAATGAGAGAGGAGCCTGAGGGGACACCTCTTACCCCAATGAGGTGCCTCCAGAGAAGCAGTGGGCGCCCACACATCTAACCTGTGGCAGTCCAGGAGAAGAACACCCAAATCCAAATGCTGACACAATCAAACCTGGATGGAAGACAGCTGTTAGAAAGGCAGGAGGACTCACCCAATTAAAGGGGACTTAAGGAGCCAGAAGGCCACCTGCAGCCCAAGACATGACCGTGCCCTGGGTTTAACAGTAGAAGTCCCAGGGAACACCTGGGGCAACTATGGTGTCAAGTTGTGAGTGGCTAAAGACTCTGTGTTTAGAGGGAATGTCCTTGTTCTCAGAGCCACACTGTCTGCAGCTGACTTTCACATGCTCAGGGAGAAAGCACGTGTTCCCACAGAAAGAAGGCAAGTGTGAAAGGTCTGTAAGCTGTCACTGTATATCTTTCCACTTCCCTGTACGTTTGCAATTTTTCAGAATACACAATTGCAGGAAAATAAAATTTTAAGCACAGATACACTTTTTTTTTTTTAAATTTGCCATTACATAATTCTGTCATGAACAGAAAAATCAAGAACACAAAGGAAAGAATAACAGCCCACAGAGTCATGCTGGAAGGGATGAAGAAGCCCCTGTGGGAATAATGCCAGCCCTCGGAGAGTGGTGAAGGGGATGCCCACAGTGGGTAGAACGGTATGCAAGCTGACCCAAGAAGAATAGCAGTTCCAGAAAGCAGAGGCATGGGAAAGAACAGCATGTAAGTCCATCCAATTCATCCTCCTTCAACATAAACTAAGTTGGGTGGTACCTGCTAAAGTCCAAGCACAGAACAAAACAGGTCTGAATGTGGCCCTCACCTCTGTTGGGAGACACCTCCTGAGGCCTCTAGGCTCTGACACTCGCAGACAGTTGAGGGATGCAAGGCAGTGATCAGCTATTCTTCCTTTGCACCCTTCCCCAGGGCTGTTTTTACAGCTGGTTACCTTGAGAAATGGAGTAATGTCTTCTCTGTTTGATGGTGGACAAAAGCAGACTTGCTCACGGCTTGCTGTGGATTACCCACGCTCAGTGCCTCCCTCTCTGAAGCATCTGTAGGCACCCTTCCAGGCCACATCACCCCATGGGACAGAGCTCTGAAAACCAGCACAAATATGCCTTCCCCATGCTGAGGAAGGAAGCCCTCGGTCCTGTGCTCAAGCACCCACGAAGGAAGATGAGATCCAACCCATCCAAGCTGCTACTAGGAATTTACCTCAGCAAACACAGCAAACAAAGACATTCTGCTATTCCATGTAGTTGCTGCCCAAGGCTACTGTCAAGGTGCTGAAATGAGGAAAGATCTCAGGGCCAAAATGGTCATTGAGATTCAAGTACAACTCTCCAGGAAGCAGCATCCTTCAGAAAAGTTGAGTGTCAAGAACATGGACTCTGGCTGGATACAGTGGTGAATATCTGTGATCCCAGCAGCCCAGGAGGCTGAGGCAGGAGGACTGTGAGTTCAAAGCCAGCCTCAGCAACTTAGCAAGACCCTGCCTCTAAATAAAATATAAAGAAGGGCTGGGGATGTGGCTCAGTGGTTAGAGCCCCTGGGTTCAATCCTCAATATAAAACAAAAATAAATATGGACTCTGGAGCCAGAAACTGTGTGACAGTCCCAGCTGTGCAGCTTCAAGTCCTCTTAGGTGGACAACTTAACCCACTCTGTAAAATGGGCTTGTGATGGGGTCACTCATAAAAAAAAAAAAACACTGAACATGCATAAAAGTGCTCATGGCAGACTCTGCTACTTAGGAAACGGCTGACAAGCACTAATCGTTGCTTCTTTTTCTTATTCTCATCATCAACCCAAACTATTCTCACTGGACAAGAGAGGCAAAGGATGGGTTTTTCAGAGTGCTCCTCTAAAAACACATTGCAAAGAAGAGGTGCTTTGATGAGACAAGGATAATGAGACTGTCACCAAGAGGAGGTGTGAGCATTGAAAATCATCCAGCCCTCCTGCCCACCCCACTGGCTGGGCTTTCCCATTTCTGTCAGCTTCCAACACACTTCTTGAGCCAGAGTGCAGAGGTAAGAAATAACAAAGTCACTAGTCTTATGTAGCTCAAGTTTTAAAGAGGAAAGATACACACACATAAATAAATGTTGAAAGGATCAAGATAATGTCTTGTAAAAAAAAAATACAAAAAAGCAAAATACCACACAAGGTAAATTAGGCTTCTCCTTAATGGGCCATCTTGGAGGGCCTCTGTGGACTCTTGACACTTGAGCTGTGACCTAACTGGCAATCAGGAGACAGCAGCAGTGAGCACTAACTGTTCCCTTCCCCCTTTTTAAGCTGGCAGAGATCAACTCCAGAGACACATATTCAACATGGCAGTAAGTGAATTCCCAACTTCCCTTCAGCAAGGGGACCCAGTGAATCCTCGCCAGTGAGATGTTTAGGGTGGAGACAGGGTTTCTGCAAGTATTACCTCCCATCCCCAGGGAAAGACAGGCGTGCTGCAGATGCTCCTCCCTTACAGCCTTCAGGTGCAGGCCGCGGGAAGGAGCTGGAATCGCTGCAGCTAGGCAACGGCTGACGGGAAATGCTGCCAAAAGGCCAGGTGGCACCCGAGCGGGAAGGGCCAGGGTCCTCGGAGACAGAAAGGTCGTCAAGATGCCGTGGCTCCAGCTAACCCGAGGGGCTCACTCGACCCCCTGCGCCACCCGCTTCCCGGCCTAGTTAGTGGCCACAGGGACGGCTTGCGACCCCGGCCCGGTTGGCCGTGACTCTGCCACTTACCGCCTTGGGCCAAAGCCCCGCAGACACAGCGGCCCCAACCCGCAGCGCGTCGGCGCCAACGGGATCCGCTCGCGACACCGACGCGACGGGCCCCAGGCCAGCCTCGCGTCGCCACCGCGACCGCGGTCCCCCTCCCTCTCCGCCAGCGTCCGTTCCCGCCGCTGGCGCGGCCAGGTCCCCCCGGCGCGGACTGGCAGGGAGCGGCCGAGGAACCCACCTGCTGCAGGTACTGGTTGATCGTGATGTGCGCCATGGCCGCGGCCCTCCACCGCGTCACTTCCGGTGCGGTCCGTCCGCGCGCGGCGCCCCCGCGGCTCGGCGCCGCGCTCGTCGGTTCCGGAGGGGCGGCGCGGCGCCAGGGACTTGAGCGCCCCGCGCGCGGTGCGTGACAGGCCCGCACGCAGCTGCCGTTCGCTCCGCGGGACCCGAGCCCTGAGGACTGCGAGCCCAGAGCGGGAAGGCAGGCCGCCCAGGGACGGGTCCCTACGCTCCCAGGTCCTGGGAGGTCCCCAACCCACCCGAGAGCGTCCTTCCCGCGCACGGGAGCCCTCGGTGTGGGGCGTCCCCGCGCGTCCCCCGGGACCATGTGGGGAAGTCCCCAACCCATTGGGGAACCAGCTCCCCGCGCGCCCGGCCTCGGGACACGGGGTCCCCGCGCGCCCGGGCCCCAGCGTGGCTGTCCCCGCGCGCCCCAGCCCTCAATGGGGAGGTCCGCGCGCCCCAGCAGGGGCGGGCGCGGCGGCGGTTGAGCCCGGGCGGCGCGGGCGCGGGGGCGGGGGCCGCGGCGCACGGACCGGCGCCGGGGCGGAGGAAGAGCCGGGCGCGCAGGGACGGGGCGCCGGGGCGGAGGAGGAGCCGGCGCGCACGGACGGGGCGCCGGGCCGGAGGAGGAGCCGGCGCGCACGGGGCGGGGCGGCGTCCGGCCCAGCCATGGCGGACGAGGGCCCGCGGAAGGGCAGCGTCTCGGCGCTCGTGGGCCGCACCAACGGCCTCACCAAGCCGGCGGCGCTGGCCGGCGGCCCCGCCAAGCCGGGGGGCGCGGGCGGCTCCAGGAAGCTGGTCATCAAGAACTTCCGAGGTGGGTGCGCGGCGGGCGAGGGCGGCGGCGCGCGCGCGGACGCGGCCTCGGCCTCGGTCGCGGCCTCGGCCTCCCGGGCCGCCAGCCCGGCTCCCCGGCGCCGCCCGCTGACCGCCTCTTCCACAGACAGGCCGCGGCTGCCGGACAACTACACGCAGGACACGTGGCGGAAGCTGCACGAGGCGGTGAGGGCCATCCAGGGCAGCACGTCCATCAGGTACAACCTGGAGGAGCTGTACCAGGTGAGGCCGGCACGGCGCCGCGGAGGGTCGGGGGGCGGCCCTGCGGGGGCCCGGCGGGCGGGCGGGCGGGCGGGCGGGCGGCGGGTTGTGGCTGCCCGGCTCCCCGCGCTGCGAGCGGAGTGACCCTCGCCTCTTCCCCAGCGCTTGGTGCCTAGCGGTTGGAAATAAGGTTTGCAAACTTACTTTGTTACACTTCAAGTATGACGTCCCATCTCTAAGTAGGGGAAAATGGCCAGAGGCACAGCCCTTTGGATGTTTCACAGAAATCACGCTTTTTTGATGACATGATTTTACAGAATGAGGATCAAGTAGCCTAATGTCTACTTTTTATGTAACGATAGATCATGCAACTATTTCTATTAAGAGCCTTGAGTTTTAACATTTTTTTGTATGGGTTATTACAAGTGAGGACATCATAAAAATCATAAAGTACAAAAAAGAAAAGTTTTATCCCCTTTCCCACCACCCAAAGAAAATTATAGGTTGAGCATCTCTAATCCAAAAATCTGAAAGTTTCCAAGATTGTTTGAATACCTGCATAATGCCAGAAGTGAACTTCCACACCTGCCCACATGTTGACAGACTGCAGTCAAAACAGGTTCAGTTGAGCATGGTGGCCCAAGTGGGTACTCCCAGCGGCTTGGGAGGCTGAGGCAGGAGGATCATAAATTGGAGGCCAACCTGGAGAACATAGCAAGACCCTCAGCAACTTAGAAACCCTTGGCAGTCACTGATTGGCTCTCTCTCCAGGTGTCTGGCCAACACAGGAAGTACATGTCTGTAGGAAACCTGCTCTCCCTGCAGCCAGTGAGTTCCAGGTGTACATGGAACGACTCTGGTCTCAGTGTTCTCGGAGGTGCAGTAGGTTTCCAGTGGTTCTGATTTGCATTTCCCTACTCATATAAGCATCTTTTCCTGTGTTTTTTTTTTTTTTTTTGTCATTGCTTATGTCATCTTTGATAAAGTGTCTCCTCAGATCTCTTGGTCATGTTTTGCTGGGATGTTTTTCTTATTGAGTGTGTGGGCTCAGTGTCACAGGCTTCTTTCCAGCATGTGGCTTGCCCCATCCCCTTGCCATGCTCCCTGAAGAGCAGAGGTTGTCGAGTCTGAGCCCGTCATGCCTGCTTGTCCTCGTCTGTTTGTGATGGGCTCCTGGGTCTGAGGACTCTCTGTCTAGTGTAACACCACAGAGGTGTTCTCCTGTGACACTTTAGTGCTGGGGTGTACGTCTGGGCTCATGATTTTCTGTGTGTACGTGAGGCTAAAGCCACACGTGGCGTGCCCTGCAGACATCTGCTCCTGCTGGCACTGCCCGTAGAGAGCTTGCCCTTGCTCCCAGTTGCTGTGAGTGCCTTGTCAGATGCCTTTGTCTGGATCGGGCATGATGAGTGGGAAGAGGTGGCTGCTCTGGGTCCTTGGCATTTCATGAATTGTAGTTTTCTATTTTCCAATATCTATCAACAAGTCTGCTAAGATTTTGGTTGAGTTAACAAGTATCTGTAGATCAATGTGGAGAGAATTGGCTTCCTAACTGTCAATCATAGGGATGGGGCTTCCTGTATTTCTAAGGTCTTCTTCATTTTTCAGTATTTCCTAGATGCAGTGCAGGACTTTCATCTTTTGTGAAATTTGTTCCTAACTGTTTCACGTTTTGATGGTATTATAATAGCATTTTAAATGTCGGCTTCGGGTTCTCACTGTCATGAAGAAGTACCAGTGGTTTTTGGATCTGGTCTTGCTTTCCGCCAACATTGTGTGCTTCTATGGGTTTTCTGTACCTTCTGTTCTGCACACACGCTGTCTTGTCTGAGTGGAGCTGGTTTTGCTTTCCTTTGTCATCTTCGTGCCTGTTCCATCCTCTCCTTACCTCACTGTCCTGTTGGAACCTGCACAGGAGGGGAGTGGCCTGGGGCAGGCAGTCTCCTGGTCTTGGGAAGCTTTCCCCCTTGGCCTGTGAGGGCCAGGCTCCGAGATGAGGAGGTTCCCTTCTCTCTCAGTTTCCTGGGAGTTTTTTTCCACGTCTCTTGAGGGATGGTAGAATTTCTGTTTCTTAGTTAGTCCATTAGTTGATGTTTTTCCTAATATACAGCCAGTCTTGTTTTCCGGGTTGCATATGTGGGCCTGATGTGTTACCTGGTTTTGCATGATGATGGGTTTGCTCTGCTAACGTTTTGTTGACTTTTGTGTCTGTGTTCGCAGGGACACGGATGTGTTGTTTTCTTCTTGTATCTTTGTCCAGTTTTGGTGTGAAGAGTAATGCTGGCCTCAGCAGTTAAGTGTTCTCTCCACTCTGCCTCCTGGGCATTTGTGCAGGAGAGTCATTTCTTCCCTGGGTGTCAGAGAGGACTCCTGGTGGGGGTCTGGCTCTCATTGCAGTCGGTGCCTGGGTTCACTGCTGCGCCTGCTGCCTCTTCTTCAGGGTCCTGGTCTTCTGCAGCACCTCCTTTGCTGATACCCCACATTTCCACTCCCTACTCAGTTTGAACCTTCCTGCATCTGCTGTGTTTCTGCTCAACCTGGGACACGTGGGGTTTAGTTGTAATGGCCATTTCATTAGCCTCACTGCCCATTCTGTCTTCCGGTCTGTTCTGAGCTGGGTGGACTGGCTGGTTTCCCCCACTAGCTTACTTTCCTACTTCTTTCGCATCTGGTCATCTTTGATTGGATGTCAGACATGAGTTGTAACTGGTGCCCTGGATTAGTTTTATATTCCTAAAAATATTCTTGACCTTGGTTCTGACAGTTAAGTTATTTGGAAGCTGGTCTTTGTGAGTCTGACTTCCAGGATTTGTCAGGCCTGGCCAGAGCAGTGTTGTGTGCTCCTGATTCACCCCTGAGGCCAGGTGGCTTCACTCGGTGGGAACCTGCTCTCAGGGCTGCTGCCTGCACCTTCTAGATGGTCTTTCCTGGGCTGGGTAGTTTCTTCACCCCAGGCCAGACCCCAAGATGATGATCTCCTTGCTCATTTCCAGAGCCTCTGGCCACACCTCTCCTCTCAGGGCCCTCATCTGGGAACTCCTGACAGGAAGCAGAGCAGTCGGGGCCTGACTCCACCTCTCGGAGGTCACTGTGTTTCATGGCCCAGAATCCAGCGCTTTGTATTCTGTCTCATTTATTCCAGCAGAAGTGTTGGTCCAGTCCCTTGATTCTGGCCAAGTGACTGCTTTCACTTACTGCCCTGGGCCAGAAGCAAGCTTCCCCCCAAGTATCTGAGCACACACAGGCTCTGGTTTAATAAATACCATGGCTTCCAGCTGAGGCTGCCGCTCTCCAGGGCAGCCACCTGGTACGGGCTGCCCAGTGTCTTCTCCTCACACCATGGCAGTTCTTGCCATGCCTCCTGAGCAGTGATAGAACAGTAACCACAGACATTGTCACGAGCGTCATCTCCAGGTGTCCTGGGTCTCAGTTTTGAAGTTCTGAGGGCTGGGAATGCGGACCCCAAAACGTCATCACGGACTCCCTCACTGAGGGGGGATGCCACACTCCAGGGTGTGTGCAGCCTAGCAGGCTCACATGGGACTGTGGTCACATGGTGGTGGTCATCCCTGCAGAGCAGCACTAGTCTATGCTGGCCCGGCAGAGACACAAGCCTGCAGCTGAGGCCCTGTCCTCTGTGGCCCTCACCACCCATCCATCCGAGGGGCTCTGAGGTTCTTTGAAGGCCTAGATCTTCTACCTTTGCCCTTGAAGACCCGGTGGATCCACAACTCCCTGCTGAAGAAGGCCTATGGGAAATGCAGGCTGTGCTCCCCAGAGCTGAGGAGGGAGGCCTCGGGCTGGCTCTGACTGGACAGGAGCCCTGGCGACAGCTCTGAGGGAGCTGGCCCCATCTTCTGGGCAGGGCGGGAATTGGGAAGTGCTGGCATGGACAGCTCTCAGTGAAGGATTGCAAAGACTGAGGTGGAAAGCCATAGCGTGGTGGACAGATGGGCACATGACTGGATGGGCTGGTTGGAAACAGAAACACGTTAATCAAGAGTGGATTCAATTGTAAGTTGATGAAAAACAAGGGAGAATGGACCGTCTCCAGTCCTCAGGCCTAACAGAAAGGTTGTCACCTCCAGCCACTCTGCACTGGGGCCGTGAGGGCGCCACGCTGGCAGGCGCGCTGGGAGACTCCGGAGTCTAGTCCTTACTGAACTCTGGCCTGTCCACCTGCCCCTCCAGGCAGGAACCTGCAGGGATGACATGCTGGGAGCAGCCGTCCCTCCAAGGTGTGAGTGTGTACTGGCCTGCTGCAGCAGCGAGCAGTAGCCAGGACCACAGTATCCATGAGAGGCATGGCTGCAGACAGTGGGTGTGGGGTTTGCTCCTCCCCAGCGTGCACCCTTGTTGGGCCCAGTGTGACAGGGCCTGTTTGTCATTGTGCCTACTTCCCAGACACTTGGGGGCAGCTTTGCCCCTGAGTGTTCACACACAAGTCCGTGTCCTCCCACACTGGGTGCCCAGGTGAGAGTATGCAGGGGGCTCTGCCCACAGCTCCCTCCCACCACTGGGTGCCCAGGTGTGATGGATGCAGGGAGCCCTGCCCACAGTTCCCTCCCACCACTGGGTGCCCAGGTGAGAGGATGCAGGGAGCCCTGCCCACAGTTCCCTCCCACCACTGGGTGCCCAGGTGTGATGGGTGCAGGGGGCTCTGCCCACAGCCTGCCATTCTCACTGGGGCCCTGCCTGGGCTGGGTGCTGGTTCAGGGAGGTGCTTCGCTTCTGTGGCAGTGGACACTTGAGTGACGTCTGGGCAGCAGGAAGGCAGTGTGTGGGGCCATGTCTGTGCTGGCCAGCGTGCTCCTGGCCCTGGCACAGCCTGCTGCACAGCCCGTGCTTGAGAGACGTTGCTGGGCAGAGAGAAGAGCCGCTGAGTGCTTCAAGGTGCCAGCAGAGCAGCAGCAGCCAACCCAAAGCCTCGTCAGAGCAGGGGCCACCTGCATCCCAAGAAGGCCCTTGGAAATCACTACTTGAGAAAATGAAGAAAACTCCTGCGGAGGGCAGGCTCCTGCACTGTGCTGCACAGGAGTACAGCGCAGGAGCTTCCAGGACCCCTGCCAGGGCGGGACTGATGAGCAGGAGGAGACCCAGGCCCGCTATCACAGGAGACTGGGTCAGGACTCGGCACCCCTACAAACCTGCACTCCCTCAGGGCTGACTGCCTCCCTTGAGAGTCCCCAAATCCTCAGTCGTAAAGCCCAGGTACCTCCAGCGTGCTTCCTGTGAACAGTGTGGGCCGCGTCAGCCTTCAGTCCGCAGTGACAGCGTGCCGGCGTGGGGAAACGGGCTCCGGCTCCGGAGGGGCATTCAGAAGACATCCTGGCCAGGAGCTCTTCTGTGCAGGACAGTCATGCAGCCCGTCTTGGTCCTTGCAGTTTGTGGCAGCTGTGTCTATGGGAGCCACTGGTGACTGACGCTGGAGCAGAGCTTGCCTACAGCCATGGAGATTCTCAGGAAGAAGGTCCCAGGAGACCTTGGACTGAGTCACAGACACGGCAGGAGGAGCAGGGAAAGCTGGGGACCCTTACTTCTACACTAAGACAGACCGCAGGGGAAGTGTACCAACTCCTTGTTCTGCAGATGGTAAATCTGCTTCAAAGAAAAGATTTGGACGTTTAGCCGTTGGCACTCTAGAGCAGTTGTGAATGTTGGTGTCCTGCACGGTGGTGATCAATGCCCTCGATGTGGTTAGTACGGTGTCTGGCAGTGCTGATGTTAAGTGTTGGAGTTAGCACTACTACTGTGTTTTGATGGCACTTTACGTTTTTTCCCCAGGAAAACATTATGTTTTAGTTAAATTCAGATTCTTTTTCTGCTGTGTCTCAATTCTTTATATCCTGTCCTTTCAAATGATTGAAAACTACTTGGTTAAAAACACATATTTCTGTTTATGATCTTTCACATTTGAATTAAATGAGATTCTGGATTTGTACGTGAGATTTGAAGGGAGTCTTTGTTAGAACCAGTAAGAATGCACAAATGTTAGCCAGGTGTAGTGGTGCTCACCTGTAATCCCAGTGCTTTGGGAGGCTGAGGCAGGAGGATTATAAGTTCAACACCAGCCTCAGCAATGTAGTGAGATCCTCAGTGACTTAGCAAGACCCTGTCTCAAATTTTAAAAAAAATCCAAAGGGCTAGGGATGTGGCTCAGTGCTTAAGCGCTCATGTGTTCAACCCTCAGTATCAAAAAAAAAAAAGAAACAAACAAAAAAACAGTACAAACATTACTTGAAGTGAATAGAAATATTTTAAGAAAAACATTTGTCTCAAAAAGTTGCCTGTTTCTTCACTAAGACAGAACTTGGTGAAGTGCACGTGGAGCCACAGAGGGCGAAGGAGGGCTGCTGGCCTGGCCCACACGGCTCAGGAGCCCTCTGGGAGCTCCTCTGGGGAGGGGAAGCCCCTCTGCTGCGGTCCCTGGGCAGAGCCCACACTGCAGGCCCAGGGAGCAGAGCCTCCAGGATGCAGCTGTGGGACCACGCCTGCCCCAGGCTCCCTGGGGACCGACTGCAGCCAGGCTCAGCAGATGCAGCAGGAGCAGCAAGGGCCCTGCGTGGCCCCTGGGCACAAGGGGTGACGGCTGTTGCTGCCAGTGATGACTGCTCCCTCCTGCAGGCTGTGGAGAACCTCTGCTCTCACAAAGTCTCCGCCACGCTCTACAAGCAGCTGCGCCAGGTCTGCGAGGACCACGTCCAGGCTCAGATCCTCCCCTTCAGAGAATATCCTTTTGTGGCTCGTGAGGCGGCTGTTCGTTACCTAAGTCTTTAAGGCCGGATTGATGGGATTGAGAACTGGTGCATGTCCTTCGGGTCAGAACCACAGCACTCAAGGGCCCTTCATGCAGAAAGCTGACGTTTGTTTTAGCTTCTGCTCTGCTGGTAGGAGTGGAAAGCAGCCTGTTCATTGTGCCTGTGCCTGGTTGAAGTGTTTAGGGAAAGTTCTGGTGGCGTCTCAGTGTTGATTCTGTTCCTGGCTCTGCGAAAGCCCCCTGTCCTGGTTTCATGGGATGTGCAACGAATCCCAGGACAGAGGAGAGCTCAGAACCGGCTCCTGTGCTCAGTCTTGAGGCCAAAGCCCAGGAATCGTGAGGCTGGTCCAGGGGTTGGCGGGCACTCAGCCCTGTCTGACCAAGGCCCAGCTTTCCTGCTGGTGTTGGCTGGGCACTCCCAGCTGCAGGTGGCCTCTCACAGGATGGTCATGTGCGGCCTCTGTCCCACCAGGGCTGCACCTCCTACAGTGGAGGCCATGCAGGGTGATGTCCATGGGTCTCCAGGCGTGCGCTGCGGACGGGGAGGGCGTCTGTGAGGAGATGCAGCCACTCCCTCTGCTGTGGCTGCCCTGCCCTGCTGGGCCACGTGGGCACGCAGGTTCCGTCACTGCACAGGCTGTGTCTTCGCGTTCCTGGGCCCCGTCTCCACCTGTGGAAGGAGGGTCTGGGACCCCCGCTTTTCAGTTCTTTTGGCTCAGGGAACCCTTGGCCCTTGGCCCTCATCTTGGGTGGGTCGGGGCGAACTCAGGGCAGCCTCGTTGGTTGGATGTTGAGGCTCCGGCATCCGGGACCAGGTGCCCCCACTTAGGCAGGGACTGCCTGGCTGTCAGCGTGGGTGTTGAACTCTCCTGCAGCTGCTGTGTAGGCCCCCACCAAACTTTGACAGGGCTCCGTGCTGCTGACTGTGAGCATGTGCAGGATAAGGCGACTGTGCATTTGGGAACCTGCCAGTGCCCAGGCATCTCAGGACACACCTGTGGGTGCAGAGCGCCCCGTGCTCGAGCCCCGCCCGTAGGGATATCTACCGTAGGAGCCAGCTGCAGCCACTAGCGTGCCAGCACATCGTCTGCTGGGTTTCTCTCCCCCACTCCCAGTTTGCTTGAAAACTCCTTCTTGATTACCTGCTCAGATCCCCCCCGCCAGCGAATCCTGCCCTGTGATTGACTGAAGTGTGCGTTCATTCAGTTACTTGACAAGTGCTTGCTTCCGGCTTCTTGTACTCATACTGGAAAGCAGAAAGTGACTGCCCTGCCTGATGCCCACTGACAGTGCGTGGGCTGCAGACCTGTGGTAGAGCCAGGGCCAGTATTTCCTCTGGTGCTGGGACAAACCCGTGGTGTGAGACTCCCCACTGTTTCCATAGAAGAGGACAGAAGACGCTCCACATGCAGTATCCTCCTAGCTGTGTGGCATCTTGGGGTCAGACACGGGCGTCAGGACAGCACTGCGCTGGGCAGCGCCCTGGACAGCAGGATGGAACAGAAGGCAGAGTGCGGAGGGCATGCCTAGTGCTTAGGGGCTGTGATAGAGTTTATGGGTGGGACCAACCAGGAGTGCACTGGAGGAGTCGGACTGAAATCCATGACATGAGTAGCTGACAGGGAGCCAGGCATGATGATGGCGCACACCTGCAGTACCGGCACCTTGGGAGGCCGAGGCAGGAGGATCACAAGTTCAAGGGCGGGGGATGCAGCTCAGTAGTGAAGTGCCCTCGGTCTCATCCCTAGGACCACACACACACACACACACATGGGGTCAGACTGCCCTGTGAGGATCGCTTTGCAGAACAAAGACAAACGAGAATTAGGGGCCAGTGACAGGCCCAGGGCACCAAGCCAGCCATTTCTGAAAGGGTGTCACCTGCCAGCATCTGGCAAGGCCCTGGGAAAGGTCTGAGTGGAGTGGGATTCTGTCCCTTGAGGTGACAGATGCATGACAATAGGCATTCCTGCCACAGAAGGCCTTGTGAGCTCTGCAGCCAGAGTGCCTGGTGGCCACGCTGAGGGCGGGTGACATTGGACCCCCTGTGAGAGAGGAGATGGAGGTCCCAGGCACCTGTGCAGAGTTCTGCCCAGGAGACAAGAGCCCCCAGCAGAGGTCAGGAGTGGGAGCCATAGAAGGTGACACCAAGGTAGGGACCCCGAAAGCCAGGGCTCTGACCTGTGGCAGAGTGGCCAGCCTCTGAGTGCAGACAGCACAGGGTGGGCCTTTTCGGCAGGACGTCTAAGTGCCTGGGGTGTGTGCTGGGCTGTTCCTGGACAGGAGTGGGTGGCAAGACTGTGTGACCAGCCTGTTGCTATGGAGAAACCAAGAACACTTTGGAGAGGGTTCCCAGTTCAGAGGGAGGAGCCGGCTGGCGAGAGGAGAGAGAACCAGAGAGGGCCTGGGCTCTTGGTATGGAGCTCAGCGCAGTATAGACCCGGGTCACATGGGATCTCCCCCTGAGGCCTGGGCTCTTGGTATGGAGCTCAGCGCAGTGTAGACCCAGGTCGCACGGGATCTCCCCCTGAGACTGGGGCCTTTGATGGTCCTATAGACAGACAGTGTGTTTGCAGGCTGTAAGAGGCCCACCAGTGTCTCCTCCGCTGCCAGCTCCTTCCAGGCGTGCACGGGCACCCTCGCAGCCAGCCCCCAGAACCTTCAGCAGGGCTGCCTCCAGCAAGTGCCGTTTGCTGGTTGAGGCTGTGGTCCAGCCTCCCTGCCTGTGGCCTGGTTCCCCTGGTAGGGCCTGAGCATACCAGCAAGGCTGTGCAGGAAGCGGTGAGAGACAGAGGGGGAGCAGGGGTGAGAACGGCTGTGGCCGAGGGTTTGCAGGGTGTGCCTGGGTTGATGTGGGTGAATGAGCCATACCTGTGGCTTGGGGGTGGTGCCCTCAGTTCCTTGGGGCTGCTGTCACACAGTCCCTTGAACTAAGTGACTGTAAATCACAGATGCAAGGCTAGAGGTCGAGGCCAGGCACTCAGGTCAGTGTCTGGTCAGGGCATCTCCTCCCGGCATGCCCATGCAGAGGGGCAGGTAGCTCTTGGGGTCTCGTGGACTTTTGGACACAGGGCGGAGTGCCAGAGCGTGGCTGGGGCGGCAGATGTGGGTACAGAGGGTCCAGGTGGCGCTGTGCCCGGGAGGTTTCCTTAGCACCTCTGCACAGACGCACTGGACAGCCTTGTGTTCCTGAAGAAGATGGACACCTGCTGGCAGGACCACTGCAGACAGATGGTGAGTGTGGGCCCCCTGCCGCAGCCCTGGGGGAGCACCAGTGAGCAGGACCCTGCCCTCCCCCAGGATGGGGAAGCCGGATGGCTCCAGTCTCCTCTCTCCTGAGCTGGAGGACAGTCTGAGGTATACTGACCAGTGTGACTTAGTGTGGCCTGACTGTTGGGACCTGGTGAGGGTTAGTGCAGACTGAGTACCTGCTCCCTGGGGTGCTGCTCTGGGCTGGAGCTGGGCGAGATGCGGAAGCCTGCTGGTGGACCTGGGCAGCCTTCTCACTTGATTTGGGAGTCAGGTTGCACAGGTGCCCAGAGCCTTGCCGCAGTGGGATGGGAACTAGTCTGGAAAGCTGGGGGCCTCCAGCAGTCTGAGGCGCTGTCACGCCGGGCGGGAGATTACCAGGCGTAAGGCCGCTTCGCAGTTCCACAGTCAGGGTAGTCGTCTTGAGAGCCCAAGGTCAAGCACAGCAGAAGAGTCAGCTTCACGAGTAAGGCCTGGGGGGCGTCATCTTGGCATCAAGAAGCAGTTGAGCTCCACAGTGGCGCACGTGGCGGTGCCCAAGAGGTCTGCTCTGGAAGGACAATTGCTCTTCTGGTCCCCAGATCATGGTCAGAGGCATCTTCCTGTTCCTGGACCGCACCTATGTCCTGCAGAACTCCCTGCTGCCCTCCATCTGGTGAGTGCACCGCCCTAGAGCTTACCTTGGCTTTAGCTGCCTGGTCAGCCGTGGTCACAGATGCCAACACAGTCCAGCTGGGTCTTCACCAGGAGAGAGGGCGAGGTGGACCTGGACTTCCTCGTGCCTGCCTTGGGTTCTGTGGCCCACCCCTGGCCTGCTGTGGGGTAAAGACTCGGGGACGTGGCTTCTCCCTCTGGCAGCCTGAGCTTGAGCCTGGAGCAGTTCTTGCAGCTAAAACTGAAGGCTGCTAGCACTTGCCCGGGCATGATGCCCAAGGGCCCCGTGGGCCTGCCCCACCGCCGACAGGGTCTGGCCTCCTGGCACAGTGTGGCTGCTCGTGTGTGGGCCTGTCCTTCCTGCCCTTGCTGCTTGTCCTCTCCCTCCTGCAGGGGCTGTGCAGGGTGGGACCCCCTCGGCTTCCCCAACTGACGAGCTTGAAGCAGAGGCCTGTCTAACCGAGCCCTGTCTCCTTGTTCTCTGTTGATGTAGTCCACTGCTTTCCCACTTAACAATGAAGTGACGCTGCACCTGCTGTCGCTCGCTCTGCCGCCCCGTCCAGGTGGTGTGGCCGCGCTGCTGCGTTCCCCCCAGCCTGCTGATGTGTTCACGTAATTGGAGGCTGTGCGGGTCTGTGCCTTCCTTCGGAGGCGCTCCCCTTCCTTAGCGCCATTCCCCGTTGCTCCTTTACTCCTCTGACTCTTCTGCCCCCACATCTCATACTAGGTGTCCACGTGAGCCATGAGATGGTGGGCCCTATACAGAAGGAAGCCGGGTGCACAGGAAGGGATGGGGGTGGTAGCAGTGATGAGGGCACTCTGGGCAGCGTTTCCTCTGTGCGGGGCGTCACTGCTCCTGCGGCCGGCAGCGGGGTGCCCAGCACTACCGGGCATGAGCATTACCACCCCTGTTCTGTGGAAACTAAGGCACAGAGAATTGGAGTAACCTGCCCTGAGTTGCCAGGATCCCTGGCTGAACTCTCGATTTGTGGGTAATTTATACCATAGCTCGTCACATGAGCATGTCTGTAGTGTAAAGCAGGCTAACAACCTCCAGTCCATCATACGGGCCAGCAGAGGCCCCGTGCCTGGGTGCCTGAGGGCAGTACTACAACAGGAGGGCCAGCTGAGGATGGCCTGGGCCTGAGCTTTGAAGAAAGAGCCAGGGTGAAGAGTCTGCAGCTGAGACGATGGAAGAGCAGAGCAACAAGCCCAGCAGAACAGGCCTGGGCGGAACCTGGTGGCGTCTAGCCCGGGTGACACAGGGCCTGTCAGGAGGAGTGTGCTCGGGCTGCAGTGCAGTCTCTAGTGAGGAGCATTGGCCACCTGTCTGGCACCACCTCCCATGGCACAAGCTCACACATCGACTCCCCTTTCCACAGTGAGGGAGAAAGGTGCAGAGAGGTTAGGTTCCCTGCACACAGCCAAGAGCAGGGCTCAGAGTCAAACCAAGTGGCTGTTGGCCGCCCATGGCCCTTCACTGCTCCAGCCAACGCAGGCAGTTCCTCTCCAGTGCACAGGAGAGTCCTCTGGTGTGCTGTGCAGTGTGGGAGGGGGCTCTGGCCCGACGTGGCTCACGGCCTTGTCCACCGTAGCACGACACACCACCCCTGGGCTCACACACAGCCCCGTTGCTGCTCTGGAAGTAGGTTGTATGGTTGGAGCCCAGTAGCTGAGTTTGTCCCCCTTCTTCGGTGGGGTTCAGCAGTTAGGGACCCGCAGGAATCCTGAAACAGTACAGAGTTGTGTCAGACACGTCTGGGTGGTCACCCCAGCAGCTGCATCGCCTCCCGATTCCAGCTGTGAGTTGAGGGCTTAGGACTTGAAGATACCCACCCGGCACCAGGGCCCTGGTGCCTGGAGAGGGAGCTCCGAGCCAGCAGAGGGAAAAGGACAGGTCCAGTGCCAAGGCTCCCCAGGAGGAGCAGCTGAGCTGGGCTTGGGCCGGGAGTTGTGCCCAGCGGTGATTGGGCTGTCAGCTACAGACGCGAGCTGAGACCGCACCTCCACTTGGGATGGTCAGCTTGACCTTTCCAGGAAATGGGCATCCTGTAGGGAGGGAGACCAGGCCTCCTGGACTGCCCAGAAATGATTGCTTTTAATGTAAGGGTCCATGGAGAGCAGCCCCGATAGGGCTGTGGACAGCTGGAGTGGAGGCCCGAGACCACGTCTGTTGTGTCTTCACCATTATCCAGGGACATGGGGTTGGAGCTGTTCAGAAACCACATCATCAGTGACAAGATGGTTCAGAGCAAGACCATCGATGGGATCCTTCTGCTGATCGAACGGGAGCGCAGCGGGGAGGCTGTGGACAGGAGCCTGCTGCGCAGCCTGCTGGGCATGCTCTCGGACCTTCAGGTGAGCTCCCTGTGCAGGAAGAGGGAGGTCACTGACTTTTCAGGAGGGCGTGGTACTCTCCCTGACCGTGTACCAGGGGCCACTGGAGAAAGACCGACAGATGTGAACACGTTAAAAACGATAGTTATCTTTTATAGCAAATGTATCGTAAAATCAGGTGGCAAAAGTGGACATAAATGCCAGTACCCTGTAAAGGACAAAGCTACACCCTTTAATGGGCTAGTGCCCGCAGGGAAGACAGTGCTTGGGGAGCCCTGCGCAGGTGGTGTGGGCAGCTGGGCCCAGGGCTGCCGCAGGAGTCGGTCCCTAGCCCTTGAGGCTTTGTCACTGAAATTGGTCACTAACCTCTTGTTTCTTAGGTATATAAAGATTCGTTTGAGCTGAAATTTTTAGAAGAAACTAATTGTTTATATGCTGCAGAAGGCCAAAGATTAATGCAAGAGAGAGAGGTGAGACCCTGGGGTGCTTCTGAATCTCCTGTCTCTTTAGCTGTGCTCTGGGGCAGCACCTCAGGGTCACCTCCCCCCGCCCCAAGGGCCTTCTCCTGGGGAGGAGCTGGGTTGGCCAGAGTGCCCAGTGGTGAGCTTATTCCCATCCTGGTAAGGATCTGCTTTCCTTCCCTTCACTCAGAAACTGCATTTCTGTCTTCCCCCTACAGATAAAACCCACAAGACATTTTCTGAAATAGTAAAGGATCTCAAGTTTAGTCAGGGAAAATGAGTAAACCCTGAACAGGAAAGAAAATCCAAAATTTTTCATCTCTAGGAAGCATTGGGGAAAAATTTCCCCCAATCCTTACGTAGCCGGGCACGGTGGCACATGCCTATAACTACAGTGGCTTAATTAGGCTGAGGAGGAGGGTCCCAAACTGAAAACCAGCCTCAGCAACTTAGCGAGGCCCTAAGCAACTCACTGAGACCCTATCTTTATTTATTTATTTATTATTAAATGTTTATTTTTTAGTTTTTTAGGTGAACACAATATCTTTATTTTTATGTGGTGCTGAGGTTTGAACCCAGTGCCTCATGCATGCCAGGCGAGCACGCTGCCAGTTGAGCCACATCCCAAGCCCGAGACCCCGTTTTCAAATGAAGTCTTTTAAAGGACTGGGATGTGGCTCAGTGATTAAACACCCCTGGGTTCAATCCCTGGTACCAAAAAAAAACTAGTACAGCTTCCCAGATATGTGAGCAGAGCCCTAAGGGACTCCACTGGGCTGACCACCTAAGGGACTCCACTGGGCTGACCACCCTGTGTCACCTGCAAAGCACAGCACAGACCCTGGCTGGTCCCAGGCCTGGTTTTGGACGGGAGCCTCGCGTGAGACACAGCCTGGCAGCAGCTCTGGGGTCGCGTACAGCATCCTCGGAGACCTCTGCGTGATGTAGGGTGTCAGCTGCCTACTGGCTGCTGTGCCTGGGTGCAGGGTTGTGGCAGGCCCAGTACCCTCCTTCCAGATGACACTGCAGGCCATGGGCCTCAGGGAGGGAGTGACGTTGGGCAGGGGCAACATCAGGCAGCCTGGGCCTCCTGAGGTGATGGTTCACTCCCAGCTGACCTCCTCGCCCCGGCCCCTGTAGTCGTCCATGTTTGTCTTGAACGGGCTCTTCTTAATTTACAAGGAAACAGGGTTTGGGTTCTTGGGTAGAAGCAAGGATCTTTGTGCTACTGACGTGTTCGGTGTTCCTTCGGAAGGTCCCCGAGTACCTTAACCATGTGAGTAAGCGCCTGGAGGAAGAGGGAGACCGCGTGATCACGTACCTGGACCACAGCACGCAGTGAGTTGCTCACGGGCCCTGTGCACGGAAGTCAGGTGCCTTCCTGCCTGGGGTTGGCTCCCCACAGTGTCCCCACTCCTGGCACACTTTGCTTCTGCTGTCCATGCCGTGCTGTCACTAGTGAGTGCCACGGGGAGCGTGAGGACTTGGCTTCCTGTGGCGGAACACACCCTTGCCCTGAACTTTTTGGCACACATCCTACGTGACTGCAGTACACTAGGGAACGGTCACGTTGTTTTCTCTTTCTTGAGGCCAAGGAGTAACGAGGGAAGGGGGAGTGGCCTGAGTGTCCATTCCAGGGAAACCGAGCCCAGGACTGGACAGGAAGGGGCAGAGGTGAACATGGTCACGTGTGCAAAACTCAGCTCCAGGGTGGAGGGCCAGGCAGGAGGAGAGAGGAGCAAGGTCTCAGCAGACAGGGCGCCAAGGAAGTGCCCATGAGCCAGTGCAGCCTGTTCAGAGGGCACGGGGGGAGCCCACAGCCGCGTCTGCCTAGAGCCAAGCTGCACAAGCACGGGCAGGGATGGGGCAGCAGGCTCGAGGAGTCTTCACCGCCCTGCACGCCCCCTCCCCAGCCACTCTCCATCCTCCATGGGCTGCCGCGGTCTTACATAGGTGGCATGTGACAGAGTTTCCCCCCAATTCTCAAGTGAACAGACCTAAGGTTGACAAGCCTCAGGATCAGATCAGACCCTCTGGTCTGAAAAGATCCAAAATGGGGTTGAGCTGTGGGTCATAGACAAGCACTCGGAGATGACCTGTGTGTCATGTGGACGTGGTGTTTCGCCTGCTGAGTCCCAGACCCTCAGGCGCCCGCTCTGTGTGGCCCTTGTGCACTGCAGGTGGGGTGGGGACGTCCAGGAGACGCAGAATCCTGTCTGTGGAAACAAGAGGCAGAAGTGGGTGTGGGTCTTGGGGCTGCCACAGGAGACGAGGGCGAGGACCTGGGCCCGGTCAGCGAGGTGCGGGGAGAAGGCCGCCAGCACAGCAGGCTCACAGCCCAGGCAGGCCAGCCTGCCCAGGGCCCCACATGCTGCTCAGGAAGCAGCTCCAGGGCACAGCCAGTGCGCTCGCTGCCCGCCAGCGTGGCCATCACCCTGGGCACCCGCTCTCTGCCGGGCCCCACCGTGCCCTTGAGCAGGTTGCATTTAGAATATTGAGAAGGGCCAGTGAGAAGCTGGGCTGTGGGCACCTTGTCTCGTGGCTGACCAGTCCTGTTCCTGGCCTGGCTCTCTGCGATTTTACAGGAGACCACTGATCGCCTGTGTAGAGAAGCAGCTGCTGGGAGAACACTTGACAGCGATTCTGCAGAAAGGTCGGTCCCACTGTTTGAGTGGACACGAGTGCTGGCCTCCCACAAGCAGGCAGGATCAGCCTGGGGGAGGGTCCGGGCATGGTTCTCACCGGCATCGAGAATCTGCAGCGAGCACCCAGCCGGCGATGGGAAGGTGGATGGTTGGGAGGAGCGGCACGGCCTAGCCAGCCCTCCAGCCTAGCAGCCATGCAGGGAGCTCGCGGGGGGCCATCTAGGAGCAGACACCTGTGCTCCTGGGTGTCCTACACATGCTGAGCCCGTAGCCATCGAGAGCCTCGGCAGGTGTGCGTGGCCCATTGTTGAGTGGACGGCCAGAACTGGGACCCCCAATGCACAGGCACACTCCTCCCGGTCTCCTGAGGAAGAGAACAGGCTCCGCACCTTGCATGTTGCTTCCCTTCCTGAAGCTCTTTAAGTGGCCGAGTGGCCCTGACCAGCAGCCTGGCCTTTCAGAGCCCCTGGCACTTGGTCATTCTGTGACTTCCAGGTGTTCAGGGCCGTTCAAACCCATCTCAGATGCATGTGGGGCTGCAGCTCTCCCAGGCCACTGTGCCTGGGGTCCAGTCTGGGTGGTTCCACGTCATGCCCACACATGTTCTGGCTTGAGCTCTGCTCCATGATAGTAGCCCTGTCCCCAGCGAGACCCATGAGCAGGGGATCTCCAGGTGCCAGCTGGGGAAAGCTGAAAGGGGAGGCTAGGTGTCCCTGAGCATCAGTGGTCAGAGAAGACTAATGGGTGCTGGTCTGGGTCCCAGAAGACCCTCGGCACCTGCTCCATGGCTGACATGGTGCCTGAGCCCCGGTTCCAGTCCCAGGGGTTTCCCCCTGCACCCCAGGAAACCAGCACAGCTGCCTGAGGACCTCATACATCGTCCACCCAGAATCTATGTCTTGCAAAAAAGGAAGACCCCACGGGAGGGCAGAGGTTGTGTGCGTTTGTGTACTGCATACTTCGAGCAAAATGGTTGTGAGAAAATGGCAAATTTTATGTGTAAAAGCGTATTCTGGGTTTTGTTAGAAGCTTTTAAAAAATATAAAATTTTAAATTTTTAAATTTTTTAAAAATTTTAAAATTTTTTAACAAGACACTGTTTAGGATTTCAGGAAAATAAACTAGAAAACTAAAAAGCAAAGGTCTTATTTGCATGAGTAGACAAGGAGTGACAAGAGATATGGCAGGCGCTGGGGACCCTGGCTGCAGCTCGGCAGTTCTCTCACTGCCTGTGATATGCAGGCCGCCTCACACTAGGTGCTGGGTGTCTGAGAGCTCCCGGCCTCCCCAGCCCAGCTGCCTCTCCAGGTTTAGAACTTGGCTGCAAACACTGAAAATCTAAAAATGCTACATTAGATCCTCCGAGTGTCTGAGAAGTTTCTGTCTCAACTTATTATGCATGAGAGGACCAATCCACTAAAGATCAGATCTGAGTTGATCTGTGCAAATACGTTTTACTAATGGGTCAAACCAGAGATCAGATAGCCACATGGTGGGTCTCCAGGCGAGTATCTGGAATGCTTCTCTGGCTGTCGCCCCAGTACTGGAACAGGAGCACCGGTGGCATGAAGAAGTCAATGACACATCTCCCAGGCCCACCTACCAAGGCCTACCTCAGTGTCCACCTGGGCCAGATCACCACACAGAGACAAGCAGCGTGCTGTGTGCTTCTCGGTGCTGGGGTACTGCCCTAACCCCGCGTTTCTGCATGTAGGGCTTGACCACCTGCTGGACGAGAACAGAGTGCCCGACCTCACGCAGATGTACCAGCTGTTCAGCCGTGTGAAGGGCGGGCAGCATGCGCTGCTGCAGCACTGGAGCGAGTACATCAAGGTGCGTGGGAGGGTTGTGAGTGCCGGGCAGCAACTGCCTGTTCCTCCAGGTCCCCGCGCAGGGAGGCGCATGCAGCCTGCTGGGTCACTGGCATGGACACTAGCTCAATCCCACTGTGCCTTGGGATGGCAGGACACAGGGCCTCGCCTGCTCGGGCAGCACTTTGCAGCAGCTCCCTGCGTGTCCTGCTCCTCAGGGGCACTGCCAGGTGCCAGCTCAGGACCTCTCAGCCCCAGGGCTCTGCCCACCCCAGGATGGTGGTTGGCGTCTGCAGGCAGTTCTGATGGCCCTAGGCCGCACTGCCTGACTCTGGCCTGGCCCCTGGTTGTTTTTGCAGACTTTTGGGACAGCAATTGTCATCAACCCTGAGAAGGACAAGGACATGGTGCAGGACCTGCTGGAGTTCAAGGACAGGGTGGACCACGTGGTGGAGGTGTGCTTCCAAAGGAATGAGCGCTTCGTCAACCTGATGAAGGAGTCCTTCGAGGCCTTCATCAACCGGAGGCCCAACAAGCCCGCCGAGCTCATCGGTATGCGTGACAAGGCAGCCCAGCAGACCAGGTTCCCAAATGTTGGGCTCCTTGTTGGGGGCTCGTCACGCCCTGTGGGTACACGGCACATAGAGGCTGCACCTACGTGTGTGCCGTTCCACGAGGGTGAACATGGCCTCGCCAGACAGATCTGTGCTGCTGGGCTGGGCGCCAGTGTGCTCCTGGAAGGGTGGGCGGGTGCTTGGCCTGCGTGTGTGACTCAGTCTTTCCTAGCCCTTTACCTTCACAATTCGGCATGGAATAGGATGAGACTGGGGAGACTTCAGAGGGGACAGCATGTGGCTGTTTGAATGATCACCTTTGTATAATTACTTCATCACAGTATCAAAATAATATTTTAGAACTCAAACTTTATTAGCCAGTAAAAGTGTTTTAAATTTGCAGTAGTAAAGGGCAAGGGGTCCTGTAACACAGGGGTTCGGAGTCTGTTGACTCTTGGTGTCAAGCGGAGCAGTGTTCACCAGATGGTTGTGTGCTTGTCTGCACACTCAGAATGCCCCACACTGAGGAGTCCTCATGCGCCCATACTGACACTTGGATTTAGCCTCTTGAAGCCCTAAATTCTTCTGTGAGAAGGTCACCTCTGGGCTTATTTCTTGGCTCTTGAAGTTGTACTTTCCAGCCTCTGTGCAGTAGCAAGTCGGGAACCCGAGGGTTAAACTGGAGTCAGTTTCCTTCTTGATTGGGTTAGAAGAGAGCGTTCAAGCCCCTTTGTGACTCTGTTCAGGCTCTGGGGGGTGTGTGTTTTTGCGGAACTGAAGATTGCAGATACTTACCCTGGAGTGCCTGGGTGTCATTGTGCAGAGGTGCTGCTCAGGGATTGCCTGAGGAAGAGAGGCAGGCCCGCCGCCCCTTCTCCCTCTCTCCCTGTCCCTTCTGTGTGAGACACAGGGCCTGGGCGTGGGAGGCAAGCACTCTGCCACTGAGCCACAGCCACACGCTGTCCCAGCTCACTCTTGCTCGCACAGCCAAGCACGTGGATTCCAAGCTCCGGGCGGGCAACAAGGAGGCCACAGACGAGGAGCTGGAGAGGATTCTGGACAAGATCATGATCCTCTTCAGGTTCATCCATGGTGAGCACGGGGTGCCGGGGGCCCCAGGCTAGCCAGGGGGGCCTTCTGGACGGAGGCCCTGGGACAGGACAGCACTGGCCTCTGTGGCCACGGTGCGTCCTCTCAGCCCTGACGTTCTGTGTGCTCTCTCTGCTTTCACACAGGCAAAGATGTCTTTGAAGCATTTTATAAGAAAGATTTGGCAAAGAGACTCCTCGTTGGAAAAAGTGCCTCGGTTGATGCTGAAAAGTCGATGCTGTCCAAGCTCAAGCATGGTGAGCCTTGGGGGCAGAGGGGGGCTCCTGGCCCTGGGGCAGCGGGGCAGGCTCCTGTGTCTCTGCTGGGACGCACTGCTTGGTCTCTCCTGTGTCACAGAGTGCGGGGCCGCATTCACCAGCAAGCTGGAGGGGATGTTCAAGGACATGGAGCTCTCCAAGGACATCATGGTTCACTTCAAGCAGGTGAGCAGAGAGGCTGCAGGTGGCACACTGGTTGACTGGGTCTAGCAATGTGTCCCGTGGGCCATGGCCAGAAGAAGAAGAGCAATTCTAGTGTTGCTGGGACCTGGCGTTGGCCCGAGTGGTCTCTGTTTTGGGCACTGGCACGCCTGCTGACACTTTATCTTGAAAACCACCCATTTCCTCACCGGTCCACCAAGTGTCTCTGATGACCTTCTAAGCTCACTGTTTTGGACCCTGTGTTTTCAGCACATGCAGAACCAGAGTGCCCCAGGCCCTATCGACCTTACCGTGAACATCCTCACCATGGGGTACTGGCCCACCTACACACCCATGGAAGTGCACCTGCCTCCGGAGGTAAGCACGGCCCTCACGTCAGACCCACCGTGCTCAGACACGCTGCCCAGGGACGGGCTGTGGTCTCTGAGGAGCGGGCTTGGAGTGGACCCCGCTGGCCCCGGTGGACCCACCTGCCTCAGAGTGCTTCTCCCTGAGTGGCTGCTGGTCCACTTGTCTTCAGTGTCTGCGGGGGAATGTGGAAGCCTCCTGGTGGAGGAGACCCTGGCAGTGGAAGTCCCGCGTGATGGGGGAGGGGGCTCCAGTGCCCAGGAGGCTTCCTAGACAGGGCCCACGACTGTGGTGAACGATGAGTGGGGCCTCCCAGCTGGGGGCTGGCGAAGCCAGACGGGGCAGAGCTGGGCCCACAGCCTCTCCTGGGACGTGTGCACCTCACTCCCAGACTCGGCTGAGTGGACTCTGCTCGGTCTTCTCTTGTCAGTGGCCTTTGAGGTCATCTATTTTCTCCATCAGTCCCCAGTGCGGTGCCCTCGCCCCACATGCTGGCATGTCAGTCGCCCTCTGGCGTGTGCAGCGCCCACACCCACACTGTTCTGTCCTTGGGCTTCCCTGACCCCAAGCGCTGCCCACCTCTGCCTCTCACCCGTGCCTGCCGGGGCCCAGTGCACCCTGCATTCGAGGTCCCCGCTGTCCCTCGGGAGCCTCTCTGCAGCAGCTGTGCTGGCTCCTCCCGAGACTGCCTGCCGTGGCTGGAAACCCTGCAGGCCGCTCCCAGCAGGCCTCCCGTGGCCACCAGTTCCTTACTCTCAAGGAGCACGTCAAGCCAGGTCCAGGAGCGCCCACGTGAGCGCTGTCCCCTCACCCTGAATGCTTCTGTGGTCTCTCCCAAGAGCACCAGAACCCCTGTCAAGCCAGGAATGCCCAACAGAAGGCCTATCCCAGCTGCCTGAGAATGTCCTTTATAGCATCTTTCTGGTGCCCCAGTGTAGCCCAGGGTGCGGGCAAAGGAGTGGTGCCAAAGGAGTGGGGCTCTGAGCGGGCATCACGCTACCCACCCAACACCCAGGGAGTGGCGGTGGGTCCCGCCCTTTCTCTTGGTGGTAGTGATATGTGGCGAATGTCTTTGCTCTCCAGCTGTGTCCTGCACGGCTCTGCCTGGGCTCATCCACCTGAGGGACAGGGCTGGATTCCCAGCTCCGCCCTGCTGCTGAGGAGCAGCTTCTGTTGGAACAAGTTTTCTTCATTTCTCTCACTGCTAGGAATCCAGGGTCCTTGGTGCTCCCTGGTGTCTGCTCACACCACCCCAGGCTTGCTGGACAGGGCTCCCCTTGGTGACCACCCTCATCCCAGGTGCTCCCTGCCAGGCAGGCCTCCCTCCTCCAGGCCCTTCCTGGCCAGTCTGCAGCCGCAGCCACCCCACTGGTGCTGACTCTGGCTCTGGGCCCTGCACGGCTTTCCACTGTAGCCCTTCTGCAGCCACCAGGTCACCACCTCTCACAGCTGGGTGAGACGTTGCACTTTCCACTCAGTGACGGGCATCTGGGTGGTTTCTGCCCAGGGGTTCTTAGAAGATGGGGTGCAGATTTTTATTTGAACATCTGTGGTCACTCCTGGGGAAGTTCCTCCAGTAGCATCATGGGCTCACCTGGAGCCCCTCCAGACTGTCCCCACATAGTGCTCCACTCCACCTTCCCTTCAGCAGTCACGGCCTCCTACATCCACCACTTCCTCACCAGCACTCCCCGCCTGTCCCCAGCTGCGGTCACTCTGAGAATATTTGTTTTAGTCTATTTTCTGTTGGTGTGACAGAATGCATAAGACCAAGTTCTTCGTAAAGAAAGACATTTCTTTCTTTTGGTTCTGGGAAGAGGCTAGGAAGCCCAAGGTCAGCGGCTGTGTCTGCTGAGGGCCTTCTGGCCGGGCGGCATAGGGTGTCAGGTGGCGGAGGGCTGGCGAGAGTGACTTACAGTGCCCATTGAGGCACTTGTGCCCTGTGGGCAGGCTCGCTGTGTCAGACACCACTCTCACCACAGTGCAGCGCAGCTTGTCACTGTCCTCTGCCCAGGTGTCAGGTGGGGGGAGGGAAAGCTGGGACCTGAGCAGGTCAGGGCCTCTGGCTGCGGGCACCATCTCTCTGTCCAAGCAAGAGCCAGGGGTGACAAGAAACCCCAAGGTTGGGATGGAGGGCATGTTCACAGGTGATGGAGTCAGGGAAATAACCCTGGGAACATGGGGCCGCACTCTGATTGAGCTGCCGGAGACTGCAGACACCGCAGTGGCCGGCTGTCAGCCAGGTGCTCAGGCTGCCCGTGTCCCCGTGCCCTCAGATGGTCCGGCTCCAGGAGGTGTTCAAGGCCTTCTACCTGGGCAAGCACAGCGGACGGAAGCTGCAGTGGCAGACCACGCTGGGGCACGCTGTCTTAAAAGCAGAGTTTAAGGAGGTAAGTTCTTCTCTATCTCACGGCGTTTCACTTTGCCTTGTGCGTGCAGTGTTGGGCATGGAACCCAGGGCCTCGCACATGCTAGGCAAGCGCAACCACGGAGCCACAGTCTCGAGCCTTTTATTCTAGTTTATTTAGAGACAGGTTCTTGCTAAGGTGCCAAGGCTGGCCTGGAACTTGTGACCCTCCTGCCTTGGCCTCCCTAGTCCCTGGGGTAATAGGCGTGCACCACCACGCCTGGGTGTTCACGGAACTTTTTAAATTGTCATTGAACCTTGAGAGCAAAGAAGGAAACCTTGTTTGGCACAATTGAGCCCTGGGTTTTCTAAGTCAGTGAGCTGAACAGTAGTTGAGGGTTGGTATGGTGTCCAGTCCGTCAGGGGCAGTGTTGGTGTAACGGGATCAAGCAGAGACTGGGAGGTGCGTTCTGCTTCTCAGCTGGCCAAAGGGTTGCAATTCAGACACAGGAAGGAGGGCTAGGCGCAGTGCAGAGGCAGAGCATCGCCTAGGACATGTGAGGCACTGGGTTCCATCCTTTGCACCACATAAAATAGATAAAAATTTTTAAAAATTACAGTAAGATGTCACTTCTGACCAAGGGACTGGCTGAAACAAGGGGAGGGGCATCATGGGGCATCATCTAGCAGCTCAGCACTCGGCCAGCCTCTAGGTGGCCTGCGCCGCTGCCACCCTCCAGCTCCAGGGTTCTTCCTGCTGTTTTATTTTCTTCCTTTTGTTTTAACGTGCCAAGCCAGTAAATAAGTTCTGACATATCCCACGGGCCCCAAAGGGGCTCTTTGACAACTGAATGGCGGTCTTTCCTGGATCACTCCAGTTAGAGAGAGAGTGCCCACTCACACGGGCTGCGGTAAGAGTGGTCAGTGGAAGGGAAGGCACACGGAAGGCATGCTGGTGAGGCGGAGTCCCTGTGTGTGCAGTTCTGTAAATGATGTCCCTCAGTTCTGTAAATGATGCTTGGTCGCCTGCACTATGCAAAATAGTCCCAGTCTCCTGTTCTGCACAGCTGATACAACATGCTTGTCTGTGTGGGATCGCGTAGGTTTCAGTCCTTCTGTGCACGTCCTTGCACATGCTCCTGAGGGTGACCTGTTCATCTGCCACCCCAGCCTCTGCCTTGCTAGTGTGCTGCACAACTGTAGGCCACCACGCCGCTGCACACAGAGCCAAGCTGGTCTACCCAGGGGGCCTGGCAGCCCCTCCTTGTGTCCCCTCAGTACAGAAGTGCAGCCTCTCTCAGCGGGGACAGGCTCAGCTATTGGCACTCTGGGCTGTTGGGGACGAGCCCAGTGGGATGGCCCTGGCTGACCCAGGCAGAGCCATCCCTGTGCTCACCCTCCCTGGCCACCTCCCAGGTGAGCCTCCTCCCTCCTCTGGCCTCAAGTATTCCTGCTGCCACCAAGAGGGCCCATAGCTAGAGGAGGTTGGATGGCAGAGTATTCCTTCGTACTTGGTGGTATTAGTGAGTTCTTTGTCCCTCACAAAAAGTCTGAGAGCAGAATGCTTCTTCTTGGTCTGCCTGGGTGCCGAGTGCAGCTCTTGCAGCAGCGATTCTGTTTCCTCACAGGGGAAGAAAGAGTTCCAGGTGTCCCTCTTCCAGACGTTGGTGCTGCTCATGTTCAATGAGGGAGACGGATTCAGCTTTGAGGAGATAAAAATGGCCACCGGGATAGGTAGGCAGACTTGTCAGGACGTCCCAAAGCCCGTGCTCCCCCAGGAGCTGGTGGCGGCCCGTCTCTCCTCGTCTTGGAGGCTCTCATGGGTTCATGCCGACCTGTGCTTGCTCTTGCTTTGCCTCCCATGCAGAGGACAGTGAACTGAGAAGAACGCTGCAGTCCCTGGCCTGTGGCAAGGCGCGTGTCCTGATCAAAAGCCCCAAAGGAAAGGAGGTGGAGGACGGGGACAAATTCCTCTTCAATGCAGAGTTCAAGCACAAGCTCTTTAGAATCAAGATCAACCAGATCCAGATGAAGGAAACCGTACGTACAACACTCTCTTTTTATTGGGTGCTCACCAAGAGATCATTGGTTTTCATAGTGATTCTAGACAGAGGTCCAGAGCGTTTTCTAAAACTAATTTGAATACCTGTGTTTGTAAAAGCACTTATTTTCACGTAGCGTTCGTGAGCTTTATAGTCTCCATGAGAAGGAAACTTGGAAATCTGTTCAACAGCAGCTGTTCCCACTCACACGGTGATGTGCTGCGTCAGCTCTGTGGCAGCAGATTCTCCTGGCACAAAAAGCAGGTGGATTTTCAGAACTGGGTACCTGGGCCTGGGGCAGGAGCCTGCTGCAATATCTGTGTGGTACCATGACAGTGTGGCAGCGTGAGCAGGGAGCAGACCCTCGAGTGTCTGTGGTGTGGACGGACTCCAGACCCCAGCTCTCACTGCTGCCGCAGCACCCCATAGCCCGCATGTGGGGCAGGTTCCAGCCACACCTGCACGGCGCGTGCCAGGGCTCATGAAGGGGTGGGGCCACTCCAGAGGACAGAGGACACCTCGGATTAACCCAGGTACCCACAGGTACCTCTCCAGCTCTGGCTTTGACAGTGGGAGGCTTCAGGAAGCCAGACAGGAAGTACATTCAGATCATTCGCAAGGAAACTCCTGAGACCAGCCACAGTGTAAAATGATGTTGACTCACATCAATAATCCTCTGAAATTAAAGTAGTATTCCATTTTCCATGTGAGTGGGAAAAATGTTAAGAAGTCTGGTGATCTCCAGGGTGGCAAGTGTAGGGAAATAGACGTCCTTTTTGGAAAGGTGTTGAATTGGTGCAGGCTTTGTGTGCTCATGTGCATTTACTTTCCTGAAAGACTATTTTCTTAGCATCGTTCTAGATTCATAGCAAAATTGACAGGCAAGTGTAGAAGTTTCGCACATACGCCCTTCCCTGCCCCACGTGGCTTCCCCACCATCCACACCCCAGTTGGCACAGTGAGTGAGCTACAGTGCCTCGATACCACGTGCACAGCCTGTGTGGGGTTTGCCCCCAGTGCTGTGCCTTTGGTGGGTTTGCAGTATTGTGTCAAGTGGTGTCACTGCCCGCCTGCCCTCTGCCCTGTCAGCTCCTCCCTGCCCTGGCAACTCCTGGTCTTTCACGTCTCTGTGAGTCTCACTTCCTGTAGAACCTTATATGGAACCTATCTGGGCCTCTCAGGAGGGCTCCATCTCTCAGCAGCATGCTCCAAGGGTGCAGTGAGCATCCTGGCCTAGATTTTGTGGGGTGGTTTCCACCTCTAAGGGCAGGTTGGCATCTGTTACAGATTTGGGTGCACATACCCTCCGCCTGCTCTGGATTACAAATGTCGAGTCGTCATGTTGCCACGTGTGTGCTCCCACGGTGGCTTTTTTTTTTTTTTTTTTAGTGAGAGAGGAGAGAGAGAGAGAGAATTTTTAATGTTTATTTTTTAGTTCTCAGTAGACACAACATCTTTGTTGGTATGTGGTGCTGAGGATCGAACCCGGGCCGCACGCATGCCAGGCGAGCGCGCTACCGCTTGAGCCACATCCCCAGCCCCCACGGTGGCTTCTGTGGCATGCCTGTCACACACTGTTCTTACTGTGGGAACGTTGCGTGCGTACCATTTCTGTGCACTGACCCCTACCGCTGGTCCCTTCTGATGTCACCTGGGATGGCGTCCTTGAATCATCCCCTTTGTTGTGTATTGGGTTCCTGCATTTGGGTCAGCTTCTCATCCTGTCTCCAGGTTCTGCTGATCTGTTTTCACAGGCAGCACCTGATTCCTTTTATTTTTTCCCCAGTGCTAGGAGTTGAACCCAGGCACTTCACATGCTAGGCAAGTGCTCTACCAGAGCCACACCCTGACCCCCAGAGCACTTAGGTAGTACACTTACTCCTCTAACTCTCACCCTCCCGGGACATTTGAGAGCCACGTTGTCCTCTTGCTCAGCTTGCATTCCCCGGCTTTCAGGCCCCCTCTCGGGGCTCTCGTGTGTACAGGCCTCAGCTTCCTGGTTCATGCTGATCAGTAGTTGCAAACGTGTGCTCGGTCAGCAGACCACAGCTCGCACCTCCTGTGGGCGCTGGGCGCTCTTGTGACCACGGAGATCCAGCCGGCCGTTCAGAGCTATGCCCAGCAGTCCTGTCCAGCACACAGACGATTCCTTCAGCCAAGGGCACTGTGGTAGTAGAGAAGAACAGGGAGCAAAGCCCTTCCTAAAGAAGTGATGGTGGCTTTCTGCAGGCTGCAATGAAGTGTAGGCCGTAAAGCACTTGCAAGCCCTATTTTATTTATTGATTTTTATGTGGTGCTGAGGATCAAACCCAGTGCCTCACGGGTGCGAGGCAAGCTCTACCACTGAGCTATAACCCCTCCCGGGGTGTCTGTTCTTTACATTTCTGATGGTGTTTTTAGTGTGTGTTTATCTTTGTGCATTTTTCTTACTTTAGCCCCTTTATAAAAGTCTCATCAGCTTTGATGGTTTTTCAGTTGATTTTCTTAGATTTTTCTAGCTCATCTAAAAATAATCATCATTTTATCTGTTGCTTCTTAGTATATCTTTTTAGTTTGTTCTCAGTTGCATAGGTAGACCCTTTTAAGTCTAGTGTTTTGTTTTTGTTTTGGGGTTTTTGTTTTTGTTTGGTACTGGGGGTTGAACACGAGTGTGCAACCACTGAGCTACATCTCCAGCTCTTTTTTATTTTTTTAATTTTGACACGGGATCTTGCCAAGTTGCCCAGGCTAGCCTCAGACTTGGCGATCCTCCTGCCTCGACCTCCTGAACAGCAGAAGTTACAGGCATACGCCAGGGTGTTCCACTTAAGTAATGTTTTTAATTTTTGTTTGTGGTATTTACTATTTGTTTCTAGTAATTGTTCTTTATCATGTTTAAATTCCCCCCCCCCCTCATTTTAAAAATCAATCCTTACTTGATAAAGGTTGCTTTAAATCAAGAATCAGTCTTCCAACCTGCCATGCCTCTTCACATCTCCAGGTGGCCACGCAGCCTACCATGGGCTTCAGTCTGGCTCCTGGTGTCAGGCAAAGCTCATTGTGTAATAAGTCCTGGTGCTTTGTTTACTGCTGATTGCACATTCTGATAAGGAAAACATAACTTTTAAAATTAGTTTCAACTTTTGCTTTTGAGTGTGCCATTCTAAGAAGCTGTTTTCCTAGAACAAATGAAAACACCTAATGAAAGAGGGTCTATCCAAGGTCTGGCCTTGATTTACATCAGAACAAAACTTGTCAAACTCAACAACGTGAAACAACACAGAAAACATTTTTACACTCTGTTCCTGTCTTTGCACAGGTTGAAGAACAAGTGAGCACTACCGAGAGAGTGTTTCAGGATAGGCAATACCAGATTGATGCTGCTATAGTCAGAATCATGAAGATGAGGAAGACTCTTGGTCACAATCTTCTAGTTTCTGAGCTGTATAACCAGCTGAAGTTTCCAGTCAAGGTAAATGACTCCGTGGGTTTAGTGGCTGGGTGCAGCTCCGTGGTACAGCTCTTGCCTAGCATGTACAAGGGCCTGGGGCTCCCCCAGCACTGAAAACCGTAACAGTACCCTGCTAGCGTGGATGAGTGTGTGTCCTCTGGGGATCGTGAGCAGGTGCTTCCTTGGCACGCCGCGGGTGGCTGCTGCTGTGCTGAGGAGCCCTCTTGTCTTCTCTTCAAGCCTGGAGACCTGAAGAAGAGAATCGAGTCTCTGATAGACCGAGACTACATGGAGCGTGACAAGGACAGTCCCAACCAGTACCACTACGTGGCCTGACACATCTGCAGGGTGGCGAAGCCCACTCGCTCCAGGAGCCTGCCGCTGGACACGGGAGACCCTCGGCTCACCGGGCGGGGGACGACAGACCATCTCGCCTGGGGTGGGGGTCTTCACGTGACACGTCCTTGCCCTCCAGTTCTCAGTTCTCTTAGGCATTTAGATGTTCGTTGCTCTGTGTGGAATGACTTTGAGGTTGGACGCAGGTGGTAGTTGACAGGAGTCCTCCACAAGGTCCTGCCGCTCTGTGGAGGGAGCCGCCAGTGGGTTGGTGTGTGTGTGTGTGTGTGTGTGTGTGTGGTCCCGAGTGCACGATGAAGAGACCCTCCATGCTGCATCGAAGTCCCAGAGTGCTCCGTTGACAAGCCTCAGAGTGAGAACAGAAGCCCCCACGGGCCACCATGGGAAGACAGCAGGTCCCATGGGCAGCTCAGCCCTGCAGCCAGAACCCTGGGTCCCAGAGAGGTCTAACCTGTGGCAACGGATTTTTATAAATCGGGCTTTCAAGCCAGGTCCCTGTGTCATCGCGCTGAGCCCAGCGCACAGCCAGTGGCCTACAGCCAGGACCTGCGTGCCCTCTGCTGAGGGCTGGACCTGGCCCCTGTTTCCTTCTGAGGGTGGGCACCTGCGTTTGGTTTCTTAACTTGCAGTATTTGTGTGATTACCGTGATAGATACAGTTTGGTTTGTTTGGTTTCCCAGTCCTGAGCAGGGACTGCCCTGTTTTCTGCCCCACCCTGCAGGAAGTTCCCTAGCCGACTTGACAGTCCTGACCTTGTGACACAGTGGTCACTTTGTCAAAAGATTAAAGGGTTTTGTTGGTTCCTGGTTACATGTGAACACACACGGGAGGTGGAATGAGAGTTGAGTGGAGACATTACTATGGTGACAATGACAAAGATGCTCTTGTGAGAACATTGGAAAGTACTTTCCATTTTACAGAGTACCATGTTTCATTTTGATTAAAAGCTACCAAAGGAATTTTGATCATGGTATCGTGTTTGAAGCAATATTTTCTGGAATATACCGAGTTTATATAATTTGATTTTATGCTAAATTTATTAAAGGATTCTCCCTTTTTGAGACATGCGTGTTTAAAATATGACATCTTTTGGGTTCCCATGTTAAAATCCTTACTCTTTAAATATCATTTCTATATTTGTAAATTTTCATTTATGAGTTCTATATGAGGTCTGTGAAAGACCAGATAGATTTCTATTTCTATTCTTATATTTTAGGTTCATTGTGTCTAGAGATTGTTAATATTGTAATTTAATATAGACTTTGAATAAAATTAGTTTAATTGGCCTTAAAATTACATTAATAAAACTTTTTGGTATGCAAACTACACCTTCCTCATAACTGTTGAGCAATTTCAATTATCAACATGCCAGTAAAGGCAAGCCCTTAGTGCTCTCCAGTGGCCGTCCCCTCCTGGTCCCCTGTCAGCAGCCACAGGAGAGGCAGAACCTCACAGACAGCGCTGGGCTGGGCCTCTCCTCCCACTAACAGCTGTCCTTTCCCATATTTTCAGCATCAGCCAGTGTTTTAATAAAGTTAATGTGGTTAACTCATGGCACAGAGGAAATAACTGAAAAGGAACACAGTCAAGAAAAAAGTTGTGAAGTTAGAAAGGTGAAATTATTTGCAGACGAGAAAACTATGCCTAGAAAATCCAAGAGAAGCACACAGAAAGCCATGACCCCAGTTAACAGGAAAGTCAGCAGCCTTCCTGCACACTCGGACCATGGAAGATCGGGCTTTCATTAGCAACAAAAGAAGATAAAACTCCTAGTAATGGAGGGAAATATCTGTGTGAAAAGCCAGAAGTGAAACGTGCTGTTCCCACACCACACCCCGCAGTAATTCGGAAGGCTGAGGCTGGAGGATGGCAAGTTCAAGCCAGTCTCAACAGCTTTGCAAGACTATCAAATAAAGACAGTCCCTGGGTTCCGTCCCCACTATGAAACAAAGAAAACAGGCTGATTCTAAAATTAAAGTGGAAAGCAAGCAGCAGGAATAGCCAGACATTATCCTAAGACGTCTTACGGTACAGCTGCAGGCCACTGGCTCAGAGAGGACATGGGCAGAGCCTGGAGGGCTGGCCTGGGCTCTGGGGAGGGGACAGCCTGTCACCCCCTGACCAGCTTTTCAAAACCTCATCAGGAAAGAGGAGATTTTGGTCAAAGGCGATTTTTATACTCAAGTTAAACGTGGTTGGACACTTAAATGTAAAAAACAAAATCATAAATAGAGGAAGGATATGAGATACTCTGTTGTGGTTGTCCACTAAGATGGTGAATTAAGATCCGCTCTCTCAGGAGCGGACGGGCTGGTGCTTCATTGGTGGGCTGGGTGTCCGTATGTGCTGAGCAGGTGTCTTACCCTGAGCTGCACCCCAGTCAAAGGTGAGATTTTCACTTGAATGTCTTCCCACTGGTGTGTTCTCGTTTTTAAATTTCATAGTTATTTTATTTTTGGTGCTAGAGATTGAACCCATGGCTTCTTGCTTGCTAAGTGCATGCTTTACTGCTGAGCTACAACCCAGTCAAGTGAATTTCAGGGGTGGCACAGGGGGTTGAATCCAGAAGGATGTACCACTGAGCTACGTGCCCAGCCCTTTAATTTTCTACACTACAGCCCTTTTTAATTTTGAGACAGGGCCTCACTAAGTTGCTGAGGCTGGCCTTGAACTTGTGATACTCCTTGCCTCAGTCTCCCAAGTGCTGGGGGTTACAGGCATGTAACACCTTGCGCAGCTTTGAATGACATTTTTAAAGTTTACTTGGGGGGGAGGGTGTTAAAAATAAGATGACAAACTGCCAGGTGTGGTGATGCACACCAGTAATCCCAGCGACTCAGGAGGGTGCGGCAGGAGGATCAGAGCTACCCTCCGCAACTCTGGAAGACCCTATCTCTAAATAATACACAAAAAGGGCTGGGATGGTGTCCCAGTGGTAGAGCACCCCTCGGTTCAATCACCAGTACAAAAAGAAGAAGAGAGACGAATGTTGTGTTGAAGTGCTAGTCAGAAGAACAGGAGGAGGGCTGGGGATTTGGCTCAAGCGGTAGCGCGCTCGCCTGGCACGCGTGCGGCCCGGGTTCGATCCTCAGCACCACATACAAACAAAGATGTTGTGTCCACCGATAACTAAAAAATAAATATTAAAAAATTCTCTCTTACTCTCTCTTTAAAAAAAAAAAATAGGAGGAGCCTCCACTAGATGAAGGTGTTTCCTGAGCTGAAGGAGGTGGGATGGGAGAGCCTCAGGGTGTGGCCGAAAGTTTGGTCCTGGTTCCAACGCCGCCGATCCAATAACAAGGCCAGGGTTTGAGGAGGGGGAGTTTTTGAAACCCAGGGGACTCTATCCCGAAGGCTGACGGAGCTTTTTTTTTTAAAAAAAGAGAGAGAGAGAGAGAATTTTAATATTTATTTTTTAGTTTTCGGCCGACACAACATCTTTCTTTGTGGTGCTGAGGATCGAACCCGGGCTGCACGCGTGCCAGGCGAGCGAGCTACTGCTTGAGCCACATCCCCAGCTCCTGGTGGAGCTTTTAAAGGGGCGATTCAAAGGCTGCGTTCCGGGTGTTCTCTGTTGGAGTTGTGATCACTTGTTAATTTGGGAGACTGACATTCCTGAGATGTGCTGGTGCCATCCCCAGAGTCTGGATGACTTCCTTCCCATGGTGGGTGTGTGCTCGGGAACAGACCACTCTGCCTTTGGGGAAGAAAGGTAATCCTGTTTCTTCTGAGATTAGGGAGGAACAGGGGGAGAAGAAAAAAGAAACACGTCCATTTTAAAAATAAGTCACCGCGTTTGAGTGCGTTCGAGTGCAGCAAGGCTATATTTAAAGCATAAATGGACCACTGTTACCAGGTCAGGTACAGACCATGACTTCGGAATAAATGAGGTCACTGGCAGGGGAGAGGATGAGGTGACTGTTCTATTATCACAAAGATTCATTTTCTTGTTACACTATTTACATAAATTCAATTTTTTTCTCTAAGACAATTTTTTTCAATCTTCTGTTGTTTTAGTTTGAACCATTTCTTTTAAGTGTAAATGGACACAATACTTTTATTTTTATGTGGTGCTGAGGACTGAACCCAGTGCCTAACAAGCAAGGCAAGTGCTCTACTGCTGAGCTACAACTGCAGCCCGCCATTTATTTGGGGTGGTGGGTACCAGGGATTGAATTTGGGGGCACTCAACCACTGAGCCCCATCCCAGCCCTATTTTGTATTTTATTTAGAGACAGGGTCTCACTGAGCTGCTCATTAGCACCTCACCATTGCTGAGGCTGGCTTTGAACTCTCCATCCTCCTGCCTCAGCCTCCTGAGCCACTGGGATTAAAGGCAGGCACCACTGTGCCAGACCCAAGACTGATTGTTATTTTTTACGTTAATGAGGATCTTTTATTGACCTTTAAATGACAGTACATTGTATTTTTAATTTCTCAATTTTGTTTTCTAATATGGCAAATATCAATAGACAAAACCCACAAAAACAAAAGCTGTTTGTTATTCTCAAATAAATTTTAAAAGTTTTAAGGAATTCTGGTACCAAATGTTTAAGAACTACTGACTTAGAGTATACCCGAGAGTGGAATTGCTACACTGTAACTTATCTTTACTAAATATTTCCAAATTATTCTCCAAGATGATTGCATTAGAATGTCTGTTGCTCAAATCCTCATCAGCATTCTGGAATTTTTTTACACTTAAATTTTGCTTATATTCAATAGGTGTCAAAGTGGTGTTATTTTAGTTTATATTTCTCTGATTATGTACTTATTACGTGTGAGATCATATACTTTCCATGCATTTATTACCCTTACAAATTTTTTCTTCCCTAAATTCCTGTTAAAATTTTTACACATTTCTCTAATAAGTAGCTGGTTTTTTGCATCAGTTTTTAGGGGCACTTTAAATTTTCCATGCAAAGTACCCTTGGTTGAGTTCTCCTTTTTCAATTTTTAAAAGTGACAGTATATTTTGAAATATTATATATAGAAGAACTTGTTCCAATTAGTATCACATTATTGTGATTGTACATGATATGGATTTATATTGGTCATATATTTATAAATGAGTATAGTGAAGATATGTTCAATTTATTCTGCTTTTTTTTTTCTATTACTATCCCTTCTCCCTTCCCTTCATTCCTCTTTGTCTAGTTCAATGAATTTTTTTGACAGTAGAATGCATTTTGACATTGTGCACAGATGGAGCGCAACTCCTGCTTGCTCTGGCTGTGCGTGACGTGGAGTCCCTCCGTAGTGTCCCTCCGTAGTGCGTCATATGTGCATGCAGGGTGATAATGCCTGTCTCATTCTGCATCTCCCCAGCCCCAGCCTGAGACTTTTTTTTTTAAATGGAACATCTCTTCCTCTTCCTCTATCCTAATCTCAGGGGAAACAGGATTACCTTTCTTCCCCAGCCATCTGTCCTTGAGCACACACCCACCACACCAGTGAAGTCCTCCAGCAGATCTCAGATACGACAGTCTCCCCAGTTAACAAATGAATTACAACTCCAACGGAGAACCCTCGAGTGTACCCTTGGAGTCGCCCCTTTAAAAGCCCCCTATTCCTGCTGACCGGCAGAATCACAGCCTCTGGGATGGGGGTCTCCTGTGCTTCTTTGCTAGTAAAGCTAATGAAACTTTTTTCCTTTTTCTCAACATCCGTCCTCATTATTGGATTGGACTTGGAGACAAAGGACAGAGCTTTTGGTGACAGCTCTGCAGCATAGATGTGACCCTGGAATCCCTTTTCTCTTGAGTTCCTGCTGAGGCCCACTCCCTTTTGGCTTTTGGCCTTCCTTTTTGTTTTCTTGGTTTTACTAAAACAGATGCTGAGAATGATTCTCAGAATGCGTGCAGACATATTTACTGAACCTTTGCTTCTGTTTTTATATTTGTGCTTAACAGTTTGGTTGTGTAAAAATTTAGGTTCATTTTCCCTTTGAGCCTGAAGGCATTGCCGTGCGCTGTCCCCTGCCTACTGGCTACAAGGTTCACCTGCTTCCATGTGGTTGACTCTTCTGTTCCTGGGACTCGGCCAGACTCAGCGCGCTTGGCTCCTGGGCTTCTGTCTCACAGAAGCATCCCTAACCTCCCATGTGGCTCTGCTTCTCCAGCTCCTTTGCTCCCACCTGCCTCAAATTGTGTAGGTCAGCTGGCCAGAGGGTTCTACAAGAAAAAGCTACGTCCCCAGACTCCTGCTCCATTTGTTTCTGGGGTTCCTGGTCATGTCCTCTGTTGGCATCAGATTCACCTTTATAGGTCGGGAGCCATTTTATCTAGAGGCTCCAAAGTTTGGATTCTGAGGCAAGGCTGTTTAACTTCCCGTAGAACAGGTGCCTGCTAAATAAGCAATCCCACCCAGCTTATGATGCAGCTCCTCTGCAGCTTATGAAATTCCTCTTGCAGTCTGTAAATCTGCTCTGAGTGCCAACCCACTGCTGTTAGTTTGCCTTGTGCTACTGACAATAAATCTCTTATGCGAGATTCCAGGGTGTGGCATGATCTTTGGACTTTTCGTGGACTCTGCGAGTGTCCTTTCAGCCTCCATGTCAGATCATTTCTTGTTTTCTAAGCCAAATCCCTGTTTCCTTTTACTTTTTGAGACAGGTTGTCACCAAGTTGCTTAAGGCCTCCATAAATTGCTGAGGCTGGCTCTGAACTTGCAATCCTCCTACCTCAGCCTTCCAAGCTGCTGAGATTACAGGTGTACACTTAATAACAGACTTTTTATTTTATGGTGACAGAGTTCTTTTCTCCTTCCTCCTGCTCAGGGCAGAGAGGCAAACTTTTTCGAAAAAGGGCTGGAGAGAAAGTAGCCTTGCAAATCTCATGGTCCGTTACATATTCTTGTTTTCTCACACTTTAAAATCTTAAAACCACTCTCAGTTCATCTACTGCATAATGAGTTGCGGGCAGCAGTCTGCTCCAGGGCCAGCTGGTGAGTCTTGTCGTAAGGTCCAAGCACTAACATCCCCCTCCGGCCGTCCCTATTCCTGTGCTCTAACAGCAGGCCTCCAGGAACACCAAGGTCAAGGTCATCTGGAAGGCAGGCCCCTGTTCTGCGCTGGGCCTTTTCCTCCCTCGACCCTGGCCATCTGTGGTGCCTGAGGCCTCACTCACAGAGCAGAACTTCAGCTGAGTCGTGCACCTCCCCAGCCCTCAGGAGCCATTAGAAGTGCAGTGGCCCCCTTCCACAGAACATCTTAACCAAGCTTCTCCAAAATCTTCACCACAGCTGCTTTACTTAAGACTATGAGCAAAAGTTCCATGTAATTAAACTTCCTATTTTCCTGTTGCTCCATTTCACTTGGCCACTGGCCTGGAAGAGACCAGCACTCCAGGTGCTGAAGGCCCCTTTCCTTGTTTTTCACAAACATGTATCCAGTATAGTAGTTTCTAGAAGTGTGTTTGCAAGTGCAGAGTGTGATTAAAAAAAAAACACACAAATCCTTTAGCAAGGCCTCTGGCCTTGAGCTGGGCTTCACAGAGATGTCTACATTTCTAAGATAAGAGAAGTTACCCATTGGGCTCCATGGTAACAGCTGGCAGGGGAGGAAAGGAAGGGGAGAAGAAGCTCTCCCCTTCTCAGGCACTGTCCTTGAAGGGTTAACTTGCCCAGAACGGTGAAAAGAAAAAGCTGCTTTTGTGTGAACTTACTTCTGAGCCCCTCCCCTGACATGCTGGGTATAAAACTCTGAAACTGCCTGAACTCGGGGTTCAGGGGATTGATTGATTTCAGCGAAAGCTCTGCCCTCTGAACCTGGCTGCAGCCACATAAAACTGTTTCCTGCTGTCTTGGGTCCCTGGCCTCGACTGTCCCTACAACAGAAACATCAAGTGTTAGGGAGAGGAACCAGGGGAGAGGGGAAAGTGGGAAAAGCGGTGCGGGTGCCCACAGGCTGCACCAGTTCAGGCCAGCAGGGCTGACTGATATCGGGGCAGGACAGGCCTGAAGCACACAACAGTGGCCACTGGATAGAGCAGACACCAGGGAGCTTCTGCAGGATGATGAAGGCAGAGAAAATTCACTCTCCAAGGGACCAGCCAACCCAGGGAGGAGAGGAAGAATATGGAAATGTAGAAGAAATGGTGCAGGTCAAGTTTCCACAAGAGCTGGACAGTGGAGGAGACCCGGCGGCACACGGGGCCTGTGCACCTGCCCCTGGCAGCGACACAGGGTGCCAAGCCAGGCGCAGGTGTCCACGCAGGTGAAGCCAGGAAAGAACAGTGGAGGGACACAGGAATCACAGCCGGCTGTAGAGTCACCTGGGAGGGCACCTTGCTGTGAGCACCGTCAGGAGTCTGAACCACCACAAAGAGTGGACAGAGCTTTCAAGGCACAGGGTCAGTGGAGAGGAGGGTCCACACTGGTCTCAGGCTGGGCCTCCAAGTTGGAAGTCCCAGGAACCAGTTCTGGTTCTGCAAGGACGGCATGCCCCAGGTGAATTGCTTAAAATCTCTGAAGCATGATTTTTATTTTTTCAAATGGAGATAATGATCTAATTCCTGGGGGTTATGCCGAGTTCAAGGTACAAAGCTCCTTACACCAGAAACCACACAACTGAAAGGACCAAGGAGCAGCCTGCAAACTGCAGCTCCCCAGGGTGGGAGGACACTGTGGTGACTGAAGTGGTTTATTTATGAACATTCAGCCAACCACATACTCAGTGAATGAAGGCAGACGACAACCGGTCAGATGTGCTGAAGAAATGACCTCCACCAGACTGACACGGAGAGGGGCTGGGGGACTTCCTCATACAGCAGGACACAGGGTCCCGGAGTCACAGCAAGGCCAGGAACGACGTGTCAGTGGGTGCCCACCCAGAAACAATTTCACCATTTTACTATTTTCGTTTAATAAATTAGTCACCCTGTGCATCCTGGGTATGAAAACTGCTCTGTGGTGACAGATCAGTGATTGGTGGGCAGGGAGGGGCTGACGCTCAGGGGCACCGGGAACTCTGGGGTGGAGAAAGCGTCTTACGTCCCGTTGGGGTGCTGGTTTCACAGGTGTACACAACTGTCAACACTCGCTGACCCAACAGCTCAGTTGCTGCAGCCTCTGATTCCATACTGGTCCTCAGGTAGCCTTTTGTCATAAGAAGGCACAGAGGCCAGAGTGACACCACCCACCGTGCAGGCTTCAGGGCGAGCTCTGAGGACGCGCATGTCCTGGCTGGAGGGTCTGGTCACACTGCGTTTCACGCCTGTCGGTTCTGACCCAGGCTGCCCCGCACCTGCAGCCACCCGACCAAGGCCTGCTTCTCTTTCTGTGCGCCAGCCCATGTCCCCCTTGGAAACTTGGTATAGGTCCCTAACACATCACCATACTAGGCCTGCCCTGGCCAGCCACTGCAGTCACCTGTGTATCCTGAGTGCCATTATCATTAGGTAATGATACCTGAGGTGGACGGGCAAGAAAATGGGAAGAGAAGGGAAAAGAGCCAGCCCTGAGGGCAAGGCTCTGTGGTGGGCAGACCCCCTGGCAGCCTCTCCTTCTTCCCAGGCCAGGTGCTTAAAACACAACCAGCCGTCCATCTGGATCCAAGCCGCTCCACCGACTCTCAGGCAACGAAGACAGGAGACAGAGCCTGGGCAAGGTGGACACCTAGCAAACGGCCAACCAAGAATGGGAGACCTTCCAGTGGTCGCTAGTGGGCAGCCTGGCAGCACCATCTGGCCCACCACCTCACCTGGCAGGCCATGGGGAGATCCTAAGCACACAAAAACTATCCTCAAAAATGTTTTCGTATATCACTTACACCAGGAAATGATGTAATACGACTACTAAAGCTGCTTCCAGAGAGCCTGCACTGCATGGGGAAATGTTTGTTATAAGGCCAGAGTTAGGATACAAAGTGTCAGCATTTTTAAGAAGCACCTGTGTACTACCAGACCCCACACATCACCCCCAGGGGCTGGGATGTAGCTGTGCAGAACACCTGCGGCACATGCATGAGGCCCTGAGTTTGACCCTCAGTACCACCAGAAAACAGCAACCACCAGCATAGATAACTGGTGGGTAACAAGTGGTGCATTTCCTCCTTTGATCCCACATTTTTACATTTCTCTGTTTTCTATTACTAACCAGCATAATTTACCATTATTTTCACAGAAAAACTGTAATCGAAAAACGACTTTGAGCTGTGTTGTAGCTCAACAGTCGAGTGCTTGCCTAGCACGTGAGGCACTGGGTTTGATCCTCAGCACCACACAAAAAGTTATTGTGTCTATCTACAACTAAAACATTAAAAATAAATGAAAAGTAAAATGACTTCTGGATGTCTACAAATGAAGTGCCCCAAGATTACAAGACACAGTGCCATGAAGATGTCCCCTCCCCAGCTGATCTATCAACATGGCAAAGTCCAGTAAAAACGCGTTGCTCTCAGCTACCAAGAGTGTCTTGGCAGGAGGGAGTTCCCAGCTCTTTCATACAGGATGGGTATGCTCACCACAGACACCAACACTGGTGGAGAGAAACCACAAAGTTCCCTCGAATGTTACTAGCTTCTTGACCACATCCTGTTTCAGTTCCAAGAGTAATCCAGGGTCCCACATTGCACCGGTCTTGTGTCTCTGAGTCTCTTTCTACCTGTGACCAGTCCTGCCTCTGTGACCTTTCAACCCAAGAGGATTGTTTCAGCTGTCTGTCATCCTGCAGAGCCCCACAATTCATGCCCATCTGTTCTACGGCAAACAGAAGTAAGTTCTCCCTCACTGGGAAGAACACCAGAGGAGTGGCTGCCATAGAGCCCCCGGGAGGGACACCAAGTCAGTTTGTCCTCCTGCTAGTGATGCTGACCTTGGTCAGCTGATTAAAGTGCCATCAAATGGTCTTCTGTACTGTAATGTTGTTTTCTCTCTTTGGTGGTGTTGGGGATCAAACCAGGACCTCACTCATGATGAGCAAGCACTCTGCCCCCGGGATACACCCCAGCCCAATAGTTTTCTATTTGTAATGAAAAATACTTATTTTGGGAACTGGTTACCACCCTTTAATATAAAGGATGTGCTAGGTTCTGTTCCTCAATTCTGCCAAGAACCTGAAGCAGATAAAGGTATCTGCTGCTTTCTAAGAGTAAAACTTCTCTACTGGTCACTACCATAACTGCTGAATTCAAAAAAAAGAAAGTGAGCAAGCAAGCCTCTGTCCCAGACATTGCGACACATGAAGACACGTTGTTAATTCACATCTTTCCTTCATCAGATCATGTCAGCTTTTAAGAATTCAACACAGAAAAACAGTGAATGCTCCCCTTACAGCTCTGCTCCATCACACTCTACACTTCCAAACTTTCCATTTGTGGCCTTTTTTTTTTTTCCCCCTCACCAGGGATTGAACTCAGGGACACTCAATCACTGAACCACATCTCCAGCCCTATGTTGTATTTTATTTAGATACAGGGTCTGAGTTGCTTAGTGCCTCGCTTTTGCTGAGGCTGGCTTTGAACTTGGAATCCTCCAGCCTCAGCTCCCCAAGTCACTGGGATTACAGATGTGTGCCACAGTGCCCAGCTAAAAAGAGATTTTGAAGGTTAAATTCAGGAAATGTTTTATTTATTTATTTTTAAAATACATATTTTACATTTTAGTTTAAAGGATTGCAGTTCAAGTCTTTTTTTTTTTTGAGAAAGAGAGAGAGAGAGAGAGAGAGAGAGAGAGAGAGAGAGAGAGAGAGAGAGAGAGAATTTTAGTATTTATTCTTTAGTTTTCGGCGGACACACCACCTTTATTTGTATATGGTGCTGAGGATCGAACCCAGGCGAGCACGCTATCGCTTGAGCCACATCTCCAGCCCCGACTGTTTGTTTTTAAATATGTATGTATATATTAGTTTACAGTGGACCTTTACTTATTTATATGTGGTGCTGAGAATTGAACCCAGTGCTTCATACATGCTAGGCAAGTACTCTACCACTGAGCCATAACCCCAGCCCAGGAAACAACTCGATTGTACAGACAGGTTCTGAATGCTCTAAGCAGAAAAATAATGTACTGAAAAGACTGAGTAGCTCACAAAATTTCCAAAAAGGATGCAGAATACTGCAGGAAAGTCACAAGGGGGAATGGCAGGACCACAACTGAGAGCAGACTGCACATTCACACCTAGTCCTGGCAGTCCTGATGCTCAGGGCCAGCGTCTCTGCACTCACCAGCTCCACTTCAGCCTGACAGGCTGAACTCCTGATAGCCCACACATGAGCTACCAGGAAAGCTGGGAACGGACTATTTTTTCAGCCTCTACAGGTGTTCTGCCACCACGTACACCCACAGGACAGGAAAGGATTCAGAGCCAAAAAACATACTTCTGGGGCTTTGTTGGAAGCTCAAGATTATCCAGTAGTTTTTCAAGGTCAGAATATTAAAGAGAAAATGGAAATACATTAGAATTCCTCCAATCACATTTGAATTTAACATTGTATTTCGTAGAAACAATCCAGACTTAGACAGCCTGTTCAGGTATTGGACCAACAGCATGTCACGTTACTGTTGACCAACTACTTCACAGGAGAAGTCTCAGCAGGCTCTGTGCAGCTTAACAAGCCTCAGCCTTGCTGGCAAGATGGAGAGCATCACCTTGGTGGAATTCTGCCATTACTCCTCCTTTTCTGGAACAGCAGGAAACAAACTGTAGAAGAATCTGGAAACCTGAAGAAGATATGAGGAAACACACTCTTCACCAAGCATTCCATTCCCACCCCAACCACAGAAAAAAAATTCAACAAACAGACTCCCAGTTCACTACTTATTAGGCTGGAGAGGCAGGAGTAAGACAGAATTAACAGCAGGGAAAGTCAAATCTACAAAAAGTAAAAACAAATGAAAAAAGTGACAAGAATCCAGGACAATTTAGTTGAGTGACCCACTGTAGTGCACAAACCTGAACTGAAGTGACTTGGGATACGGTTCCTAAGAAGCTGGGATTCTATGTTGTACGGAAGAAGGTGGGACATTCACTTTATAAATAACTGAACCAACAAAAAAGACAAGCAGGCACCAGGAGCAAAGAAAGGACAAGATGAAGCCAGGCTTAGGCTCTTCACCCTGCAGACAGCAGGTGGTGAACTACCAGGCTATCTCAGGCCCCAGAGGCAAGAAACTTGGATTTCTTTTCTTTCTTTTGTGGTGCTGGGGATTGAACCCAGGGTCTTGTGCATGTGAGGCAAGCACTCTACCAACTGAGCTACATCCCCAGTCCAAGACTTGGATTTCTCTTAAGGGAAAACATGTATGTACTGGACTGAGTGCTCCTGCCATGCTCTGGTAAATCCCCCACCTGTGGCCTAAAGCACACTATAGGACACTAAACAAACAGGAATCACAGTGAGCCCTTAAACCAAGATCTTGTAAAGCATAAAGTTCCTTTTTGGGTGAGGGAGTTAAAGCACTGAGGATTGAACCCAGGGGTGCTTTACCCAAGAGATACATCCTCAGCCCTTGTTATTTTTTGAGGCAGGGTCTAAGGAGCTAAAGGACTTGCTACAGTGCTGACTTTGGCCTCAAACTTGCAATCCTCCAGTCTCAGCCACTGTTGTGATGGGCAAAAAGTGCAGAATAGAGCAGGAAAGTCACAAGGCAGAATGGCCGGGGCCGCAGCTGAGTCCAGGGGGAGAAATAAAGAATGTCCATCCACTTCTGCCCTTTTCAATGCTTAAATCACTCAATACAATTTCACGATATAGGTTCTTAATCAAGAAAATGACAATCCTTAATGCTAGGCATTGCAATAGACATAATCAATTCACAGCTAACAATTCTAGATTAATTAATTCAAGCAAACAATTCTAGGTTAATTCTAAGCATTGCAAACACACTTAATCATGACAGTCTAGTGATAGATTCTCCCTCTGTGTGCTAAGTTCAAGTGTCAGATCAAAAATCTTAAACCCTAGGCTTTTAAGTCCAGCAGATGCTCACACACTCAGACCCTGGTGATCAGGTCAGGAAAGAAGGCAGGTTTTTCCTGGGGTGGAGCTGATGGCGATTGAGAAGGCAGTCCTAGGGAGAAGTTGTGGCTCTCACCAAGGTCAAGATGTGGCTGTTGAGTTTGAGGGAGTGAGGACAATGCAGCAGTTGTGTGCTTTCCAGCTTGTGTGCATCAGTATCAGCTGGCTGAATGTCTTGTTCATTTGCTCTATTATTTATACTAAATTTTGGGGCTTTTGACCCCCCCCTTTCTTTTTTTTATACATGATAGTAGAATGTATTTTTTTTTAAAAAGAGAGTGAGAGAATTTTAATATTTATTTTTTAATTATCAGCGGACACAACATCTTTGTTTGTATGTGGCGCTGAGGATCGAACCCCATTACGACTGCCAGGCAAGTGCTCTACCGCTTGAGCCACATCCCCAGCCCTTGACCCCCCTTTCAATCCTTATCAGCTACCACTGGATTTCTCAGGGACATCATTTACCCCGCGGTTAAAACATCTGGTACTGTGGTCCCCACCCTGATCTTTTCCACCTTTCCCTCTGGCAGCCTGCCAGAGGCTTCATTCTTTGAGTTTATCAGGGTGGGAGAAGTGACTTGTTGGTGCCTGAGGGCCAAAGGTGCCTGGTGAGACTGCAGGTTTCAAATTGGAGTTTTAAAATGGAGTTGCTTAGGCTCAGGCCTAAGGCCATCCTCACAACCTCCCAAGTTCCTGGGATTACAGGCCTGTGCCACCATACCCAGCAATAACTATTTTTAAAGACAACTTTTGTTTCCTAACATGAATTCCAGCATTCACTATGCTTGTTGAAGTCCCAGTTCTAACTCCCATTTCCAACCTTTCCGAGAATCAGAGGGCCAGAGGAATCCCCAAGTTAAAATTCAGGGTTTCCAGTATTAATCCAGAAAAGAGGAAGGGGTTTCAGTTCTGTGGGGGAAGGACCCAGACGTTGAGTTCACCGAGGGGACTCCCGGTAGGCCGACCATGGCTATCTTCTCCAGCCATCAAGAGTGCTCCAAAACGCTGAGAAGTGTCACACCTGCTCCTCTACTCCCTTTCCTGCTTCGCACTTACCGGATCTCACCTCCCTTCTCTCCCAAGAGGGGAGCACGCTGAGGAGGAGCTCGCCACTCCAGAACGAACTCCTTCTTGCCACCCCTACCTGGGGACCCAGGTCCACCTACGGGAGATGGGCCTCGCAGGCTCCCCCGGCACTACACAAAGTGGAACGGCGGCCAGTACCGGCCGGCTGGCGGGAGAGGGCCGTGCGCCTCGGGCCCGTGCCCACACGCGCCGCCCTGGTCTCCCGGCGGCTTCCCCTTCCCGCGCTCACTTTCCACTGCCCGGCTCTTCCTCTTCACTTTCTCCAGCCCCAGCCCACTCGGTTTCAGGCCGCCGGCCGCTCACGTGGCCGCCGCATCACGTGCGGGGACGCGGTCACGTGCCGGGCGGGGTCACGTGTCTGCCGACGGGGACGCCTGGAGGGCGAGGTGCAGCGGGGGAGCCGTGGCCGGCGTCGACGCGCGCTCTCGCGATACCTGCCGGTCACGTGGCGGCCGGGCGCGGCGCAGCTCACGTGACAGGCGCCGCGGGCAGCGGGGTCTCGTCGGTGCCGGCGCCGCAGCGGCCGGGGCTCTCCAGAGGTGGACGCCGCGCTCCCGCCCGCCGGCCCACACTCCCGTCCGCCGCGTCCCGGCCGCCCCGCGCCATGGCGGCCCCCGGCGGCGCCCGGCGACTGCTGCTGCTGCTGCTTGGTGAGCGCGGGCGGGGGGCTGCGCTCGCGGCGGCCGTTGGGCGCGGCGCCATGGCGGCGGGGCCCGGCGGCGCGGAGGCCGCGGGCGAGCCTGCCGGCCCCGGCCGCCCGACTCGCGCTGCGCCCCCGCCGCCCGGGGCTTCGCGTTGCGTTCCGGCCTGCGCCGCCGGCGTGGAAGGCCGCTGCGCCGCGGGAGCGGCCCCGGGGGAGCCTCGCGGGGGAGCCCGCAGCCTGGCGCGAGGCCGGGACGCGGGAGGCCGCGGTCTGAGAAGGGCGCGCGAGGCTCAGGGAGCGCCGCCCGCGGCGGGGGGCCGGCTGGAGCGCGCGGCCCATGTGTGACGGGGCTCAGGACGCGGCTCGCGCCCGACGCTGGAGCCCGGCCTCTGCTCCCCAGCCACCCACCACCTCCCCAGCCTCTGCGTTGCCCAGGCTGGCCTCCAACTAGCAGCACCCTGCCTCCGCTTCTCAGTAGCTGGGACTGCATACAAAAAGGCGTTTTTAATGTTGATTTTAATGCACAACTTTACCATAAAACAACTTAAAAAAAAGGATCCTGTTTCTAAATTTTTCTACATTAATAACTAGAACTGGGTAAAGCTGCCACTGTTGTGTCTCCTTAGAAAGAACGGAGAAGCAAGAACTGAAGTTTTACTTCTTAAACAGTGTAATTGTGTAATGTCAACTTAAACAGCCATCAAGAGTGCTCCAAACGCTGTTTCCGAATGACGTCGGCCACTTAGGAAGTTTGAAAGGTTTTTTTGTGGTAACCAATGTTACCCTAGTGGAGTTTGTCGGCTTTTCCGGTGGAATTAGGATAGATGCACCCCAAAACAGTATTCTCTCTCTCATTACTTAAAGTACATATCCTTTGACCTGGCACCAGGCTACCTCTTCTGTGACTGTTTGACAAGCCTTTAGCCTTTCCCATATATAAAGCCCAACCCAGGCTTGACAGTGTGTGGCACTTACATGTGTCTGATTTTTATTATTGTTGCATATTATGCAGAATAGTGAGTTTCATTGTAGCATGATCGCACAGGCATATAACATAGTTTGATCAATTTTTGTTTTCTAGCACCTCCCCTTATGCCCCAATTTTCTTTACCCTGTTGGTCTCCTGCTTTCATGACCACCCCCCACCTCCAACAGGATTGTTGTCTTTCTGCTGTGTCTGGCTTATTTTGTTTGGGACTGTTGAATTTTACAACAGTGGTCCTTAACCAATTTTAGTCACAAATTGGCTTTTTAGGAATACTCTGCCCTGCCACTGAAGGTTGTGACCTGTGCCTGGGATGGAGCTTGGGTCTTTTTTTTTTTTTTTAATCTTTGCAGGTAATTGTTGCTGGTTAAGAAGAAAAATACTAGGTGGGCATAGTGGCACATGACTGTGATCCCAGCAGCACAGGATGCTGAGGCAGAAGGCTCCCAAGTTCCAGGCCACCCTCAGCAGATTAGTGGAGACCTGGTCTCTAAATAAAACAAATATCGCTGAAGGTTTGACTCAGTGATTAAGCACCCCTGGGTTGAGTCCCTTGTACCAAAAAAAGAAAAATTCTCAATTTGAAAGAAGCCAGGACAAAATAGGATTGGATTTTTATGCAAATTAGTTTTTAAAAAAAAATTTTTTTGTTCTTGTATATGTACAGAAACCTTTATTTTGTTTTTATATTTTTATGTGGTGCTGAGGATCAAACCCAGTGCCTCACACTTGTTAGGCAAGTGCTCTACCACTGAGCCACAATCCCAGACCCTGCAAATCAGTTTTTTTTTTTTAGATTTTAATATTTATTTTTTAGTTTTCAGTGGACACAACATCTTTATCTTATTTTTATGTGGTGCTGAGGATCGAACCCAGTGCCTCACGCACGCTAGGCGAGCGCGTTACCGCTTGAGCCACATCCCCAGCCCCTGCAAATTAGTTTTAAAAAGAAATTTATTGGCTTCAGATAGCAATCTCTCATTTCAAAAGAAACATTTAATAATTTAAAACATACCCCCTCACCAGGCACTGGAGAGGCAGTGTGCTCAGCCGTGGTATGTGCCCTGCAACCAGCTTAGTAGCCCTGGGCCACAACAGAAGACCCCTGCCGTTTGATGTGTGATATTGAGCGAATCAGCTAGCTTGTCTGTGTCTTAGTATCCACCTCTGTAAAATGGAGTCATAATAGTGTCTACCTGTTAGGGTTGTCATGGTAATCAGATTAATTGCAAAGTACTTGAGTAGTGCCTGTCACAAAGTAAGTGCTTGTTAAGCCAGCATGTGGTGACACATGCCTGTCGTCCCAGCACTCAGAGGCTGAGGCAGTAGTAAAGCTTGAATCCATGCATTTGAGGTTGGCCTGGGAATAGTGCTTATTAAATAATGTGTCTTTTTGATGTGTTGTCAGAGCCTGAGAATAAGTAAGAGTGGCTAGCATTGAAATGAATGACTGCCCTGCACCAGTGCTCCACTGCATTGGCTACTGGAGATGCCCTCACAGCCTGAGGGATCAGTACCCTTATTTCCTTGTCAAAAGTACATGAACTGAGAGTGGGGTGGCTACTCTGTGCCAGGGTCACAGAGCTAGTATGGTGGAGGGGCCCCTGGGGGCTGAGGCCTCTGAAGTGCCGCTGTCCCTCCCATGTGCTTCCTGCATCTGCACTGTCAGAAAAGGACTTTGTACAAATGTGAGTGTTTTGAAAGAACAAGCCAAAGTTGCTCCTTTAAGTGACCCCTGGAGAAATAAATCCACTGGTTCTGGGTGAACAGAGCCAGCAGTCCTTGGCAGACACTGGCCCCCCTAGCAGCTGCTCGCGCCAGGCCCTGACACTTGTCAGGTTACCTCAGGCACCTTAACTGATGTTCGAAGCTCCCCTAAGCCAGTTGTCACAGTTAAGAAATTTTTTTTTTTTTTTTTTAAAGAGAGAGTGAGAGAGGGGAGAGAGAGAGAGAATTTTTAATATTTATTTTTTAGTTCTCGGCGGACACAACATCTTTGTTGGTATGTGGTGCTGAGGATCGAACCCGGGCCGCACGCAGGCGAGCGCGCTACCGCTTGAGCCACATCCCCAGCCCCTGCAGTTAAGAAATTTTTAAAGACTACCTTTAATATACATTTTTCTTACAATTCTGTTTTAGTGCTCTTATTTAAATTTTTCTCTCGACCAGAATTGACCTTTAGGACAGATAAATTTCTTATTTTAATAGTTCAAAATTTGTGGGCCTTTCCAGAATAAACATGGATGTTGAGTGCTGTAAAGCTTATTTTAAATTTGTGAGTGATACCTCTTTTTTTTTTTTTTTTTCCCTTTTAAAGCTTAGAATCACCGTACTTACTAAATGAGAAAAAGGTGACTGACAGGTGACTTAGGGTGAAGTGTTTCCTAATGAAGTGCTTTGGGTCAATAAAAAGATCTTTTTTTTTTTTTTTTTTCTTTAGTATTGGGGATTAAAGCCAGGGCTTCAGGCATGATAGGCAAGTGCTCTACTACTGAGCTGCATCTCCAGCCCCAGAAGGATATATATATATATATATATTTTTTAAATGATTTAGGAAACTTGGGTAAGAGCACCACTTGGTAAGAGCTGGCCTGTGTATGATCCCATGTGGGCATCCTTCTCTGTCCGGCAGGTGACTTCTGTTGTCCTCCCACTGCGTACGTCTCAGGCCATGGATGTGCTCGAATCTGTTCCATTCTTTCTTTGGCCTCAGTGCCCATGCCTTCACCAACTGGCTTGCTGCCTCTGCTCTGGCTTTTCCGCCTGCTGCTGTCCCTCACAGACAGGAGTAGGAATGTTCTGTTTTTTAAAAGCTTTACAATGTGGGAAATACAGTGATGAGTCTTCTAGGTTTTTAAAGTGTAGCATTGGCTAATGGCGAATGCTTTTAGGGTGACACTGCCTGAGCACCACAGGCTATGTAGGGGTCAGAAAGCAGAGCAGAGCATCCAGTACTACACAGGCTTCCTTCTGTGGGAGGAATCTGCTTCAGCCCCACACAGCAGCACTTCTTCATGAGTGTAGGTGTTGGTCTTCCCTTCTTTAAGGGAAGGTATGTGGTATTTCAGGGTACTTTCTTGGTTCTGAACTTGAATACCAATTTCTCAAAAGATTTTATTTTTTTCAAAGTCCCAAGGATGAAATGAATTAGGTTCACTGGAGTTAATTTACTTTCTAAAAAAAAAAAAAAACAGAATTTTACATGAAAAGTTGAAGCCTGTCTTTGAGGATGCTGTTCCCAAACCGTGCTTGAGTCATGTTTCCACTTTTTAGAGTGGAAGACCAAGTTCCAGGTGTGCAGATGAATTCTCATCAGATGGGCATACACACCCACTTAGAATGTCACATCAGACCCCGGGTGTATGAATGTCATTGGGAAGGGTGTGCACAAGCTTGTAACGGCAGGGACCAGTGACAGCGTGTCATTTCTGTATTTCACTACACAGTGATGACTGATAAATATTTGGCTTTAGAACTAGCAAAAACAAGCCATGCACTATAGTACATGCCTGTAATCTCAGCGGCCCCAGGAGCCTGAGGCAGGAGGCTTGCCAGTTCAAAGCCAGCCTTAGCAACTTATTGAGGTGCTAAGCAACTCAATGAGACCCTGTCTCTAAATAAAATGCAAAATAGGGCTGAGGATGTAGCTCAGTGGTCGAATGCCCCTGAGTTCAATCCCTGGTAACAAACAAACAAACAAAAAGAACCAGAAAAAACACAATTTGGGGCAATCTGTTTTCAAACTGTAATAAAACTAGTGGTTTTCCAGAAGTACTACTTTTGTACCAGAGTGATCTGATTTCATTTGCTAGGCATCTTGATCAGTGCAGGGCAGCATGAAGAATCCAGAGAGGAGGTTTTCAGCAAGGCCCACTTTTAGGCCAGAAAGACCCATGTGGCTTTCACTTGCCCTTTAATTTTCAGTATTCTTAAGATGTCTTCGCCCTGTTGTTAAGTTCCAGTCACTGTGTATGAGGAGCTTCCTGAAATTGGGTAATGAGTTCAGAATAACTTCTGTTTTTCTTTCTTTCTTTTTAGTTGTAGATGGACACAATACCTTTATTTATTTATTTTTTTAATGTGGTGCTGAGGATCGAACCCAGTGCCTCATGCATGCTAGGCAAGCGCTCTACCAATGAGCCGTAACCCCGGCCCCAGAATGACTTTTCTTGTCACACACTAGTCTCTGAAAAGCCACAACAGATGGGACTTGAAATACCAGTTCAGGTCTGCAGTGAAGGGAGCTGCATGCTCTCCCCAGCGTCCCCACAAAAGGTTGTATGAGGAGTGTGATATGCTCCCAAAGCCCCACCACATCTTCACAGGCTCCTGAGGAGCTGGGAACCACGGATGTAGAGCATTGGCCTGGAAATGCACTGTAAACACCCATTGAGTGTTCTGAAATAAAGCACTAGATTGTGCCCAGGAGGGACAGAATACCAGGTGATGCTGCTGTGTCACACAGAGCCCAGTCTAGTTCTTCAGTGGTTTAGGAGCATAGTGGGATCTCTTAATAAAATGCACTCCCACTCTAGGTACAGAAAACCAAAATGCCCCCTGGTACTTTGAGAAAGATGCCTGATTCTGTCTGTCTTTCCTGGAATCAGCAGGTGTTGTCCATGGTGCCTCAGCAATGTTTGTGGTGAAAGACGGCAATGGGACAGCTTGTATAATGGCCAACTTCTCCGCTGCCTTCAGGATGAGCTATGAGACTGTGCATGGTTCTCAGGTAGGAGATGCTTGTGCTCGGGCTTCATCTATGTGTGTGAGAGAGCATAAGTTTAAAACTGAATCTGAGAAGCGACCCCTCATTAACGTGCCCCTTCTCCAGTGACCTGTGCTGTCACCTGTGTTTAGTACATGTGTCTTTGTGGTCTTTGCGATGACCCTTTATAGTCACAGCATGACACTTCAGGGCACTGGCCAGCACCACTTGCTAAGCCGCCTCCCTGTTGGCAGGCTTGCTCTTCCTAATGCCCATTGAACAGCAGTGTAGGTGTTTGATGTTGCATTTACTTTGGATATATTGTTATACTTGAAAACATCTATATAACTTGGCTTATAGCACCTCATTACTTTGATTAAAATGTTGATCGTGTATTAAAACAACTTTTGTGTTTCTACGGGATGAGTGAGGCCTTTGTGTTTCCTAGATTTCTGACAAACAGGTAGCATGTATTTGTTGTGTTTCTTCCTCAACTAGTCATTAGTGGATATTTCACATACTCATTCTGCATAATATTTACTCAATAATTGCATCCCTGAGGTACATTTTATGTTCAGTTCTTGGCTGAAGCTCCATTTTTCCTTGCATACTGCCATCTGACCGTCACTGAGCTGTCAACTAGCAAAGGGCAGTAGTGGTGCTGGAGTACCAAGAAGAAGGGTGCGGTCCTCCAGCACTCTCTGTGCGTTGTGCAGCCACTTGGCCTGTATTTATTAATTATGTCTTTGTCTCCATGTGTCTGTCCAAATTGAAGAAAGCTGGAAACAAGGATTTGTTTTGTAACAACGTCTCAAGTTATAAATATTTGTCCAAGCACTTTTTAATTTCAACTTTACTTTTTTAGATATGGTCTTGGTAGTTAGATGTTGTAGAAATCAGTCCGTTACGCTGTAATTCTGTCAGTTTCTAGAACCATGTTTGCATATACCTAGTTCATTTTAATGCACATTAGGTGATTTTCCAGTTTTGCTTATAACAGTAAATTCAAACAATTCTCAAGTAAATACTTTGGTTTAAGAGGTATTCTTTAAACTACAAACATTCTATAGTAAAAATAGTAGTGGCAGCTTTTCAGTTATAATGGATATATAGCTGGTCCTGACACCCAGTAAGAATTAAGTTTCAGGGCACTTCAAAGTAACTTTAGTTTTTATTCTGTTATAAATAGATTAAAGTCGGTTTTTTTTGTTTTGTTTTGTTTTGTTTTTCAATACTTACTTTAGGTGTAGATGGACACAACACAATGCCTTTTATGTGGTGATGGAACCCAGGTCCTGTCCATGCTAGGCGAGCGCCCTACCGCTGAGCCACAATCCCAGCCACAATTAAAGTTTTGTTTTAATAGGAGCGAAGTTTTAAACTATGAATAATGAAGTCACCTTTCTCTTAGATTTGATTTACTTTTCTATTAACTGATGTAATCGACCTTTTTTAAAAATGAATTTTCTTGTTTACATTTAAAAAAATGAAGCCAGGTGCAGTGGCACATGTCTGTAATCTCTGCGGCTCAGGAGGCTGAGGCAGGAGGATCACCAGTTCAAAGCCAGCCTCAGCAGAAGTGAGGTGCTAAACAACTCAATGAGACCCTGTCTCTAAATAAAATTCAAAATAAAGCTGGGGGTGTGGCTCAGAGGTTGAGTGCCCCTGAGTTCAATCCCTCGTACCTCCCAAAATAAAAAAGAATATAGAACTATGAGGTAACTAGAGCCTACAACAATAACTAGAAGACGAGATTGAAGGACTCCAGCTCATAGAAAAGATAGTGTATCTGAGTTGGAACTGAGGTGTAAGCCTGTCAGACTTAACAGATCTCTGTCTTTAGTATTTGAATTGCTTTAATAACATGCATTCTCATTGGGCTCTGTTGCAACTGTGTTTATTCTAGAACGTGAGCTTTGAACTGCCACCCTCTGCAGAAGTACTGAACAGCAGCTCTTGTGGAAAAAACGCTTCCGACTCTAGCCTCGTGATTGCTTTCGGAAGAGGACATTCGCTGACCCTCACTTTCACAAGAAACACAACACGTTATCGGGTCCAGCTCATGAGTTTTATTTACAACATGTCAGACACATGGACTTTCCCCAACGCAAGTTCCAAGGGTAGGGACCAGGTTTGACTGCTTGAAAGAGAGATTTGGGTGGAAAGATGCTCAGAAATCACTTTAGCAGAGTATTGCAAGTAGTTCAAAATTGTAGGGGTTTTTTGATTTTGATCATTATTTTTTGTTTATTTATAATCTTGTTTTTGATGCAGAAGTCAAGAATGTTTCATCTGTAACTGACATCAAGGCCGACATAGACAAGAAGTACAGGTGTGTCAGCACCACCCAGGTCCACATGAGCAATGTGACCATCACCCTCAGCGATGCCACCATCCAGGCCTACCTGTCAAGCAGCAGCTTCAGCAAGGGAGGTAGGATGCTGACCTTGCCTTCTGGTGTTGGTTGTGTGGCTGCAGTGGCTCACTTCTCGGTATCAGGTGCCTGGCACACCACATGAGAGAATGTTCACGCAGCCAGGGATGCCTCTTTGCAGAGCTGTGCAGCAGAACTCTTCTCTTTGGAGAAGATGACCTCTGTAGATGAGGGTGGACACATCTTGATTCACAAGAGTAGAAGGTTGGAGTGAAATAAGCCAGGCACCAAAGGGCAAGTGTCATCTGATCTCAGATGTCAGTCTTGATCTCACAGGCAGGGAGACTAGGCTGGTGACAGCCCCGGGCTCAGGTGGGGATGTTGGCCTGCAGATAGAGTGCTCCAGTTAGATCAGTAGAACCCAGAGATCATTGTGCCACATGGTGATGGTGGTGACCAGCGATGCACTGTGTTCTTGAGTATTGCTGAGAGAGTGGTTTTTAAGTGTTTTTTGCCACAAAGAAGAGTAATCCAGGCATAGTAGTGCACACCTGGAATCCAAACAACTTGGGAGACTGAGGCAGAGAGACTGCAAGTTCAGGCTGGGCCAGTTAGAGACGGTCTCCAAAAGTGAAAAGGACTAGAGATGTAGTCCGTGGTAAAGCACCCCTGGGTTCAATCCCCAGTACTGCAGAAAGCAAGAGAAGGAAGGGAGGAGGGGAGGAAAGGGAGGGCAACAGAAGAGCAAAGCCGTCGGAACCTTTCCTCATGACCCCACTAGTGGGATCAGAGGCACAGAGCACTCTTGGCTCCACTCAGGAGGCCATGGAGCAGCACTGCCTTTCTGAGTCTGTGTCTGACCCACACCTGTGGACTCAGCCAGTGGGCGTCAGGTCCAGACAGGTGGGACCAAGCCACCTCTAACCGTCTTTGAAGCATGTTGGGATTAAAATATAAATTTATGCAAACTACTTATCAGTGTCTGGCAAAGAGTAGCAAATACATTTTACTATCTCCTTTTTTTTTTTTTTTTCTTAAATCATTTTATTGTTACTTGAGAAAATCCTCCCCAACCGCCAGCTCAGAAGCCTCTGTCACATTTCAGAAGTAGAGGATGTGTGATTGGCTTAAGAAGGGCTCACCTGGCCACTGCAGGTGTATGAAGAGAACATGGCCTTCCCTTGACCTCAGACCTGCCCTGATTGACCTTGGTTTGGCCTCTTCCCCAGTAGTCGGCTCCAAGGTGACTCGGAGGAGTGGCTAACAGGATGCTTTTTCTTGGGTGCTAGTTAGGGCCCATTGAGGTCTCAGGGTGTGTGCTCACAGCAGGGTGCACCCAGGCACAGGCCCAGTCCTGTTGTCTAAGGTTTGAAAACAAAAAATAAAAAACCAGATTATAAGACTCAGTGTCTGGCCAGGTACCATGGCACATGCCCGTAATTCCGGTGACTGGGAGGCTGAGGAAGAAGATTGGAGGTAGCCTGAACTACTTAGCAAGAACCTATCTCAGAATTTATTTAAAAGGAATGGGGGTGCTTAGGATGTAGCTTGGGGGGGACATAGAAAAAGCATCTCCCATTTACTGGGCACACCACTGTTCCCTGTTCAGTGTTTTCTGCAGCTGCTTTTGCATTAGAAATGGCAGAGTCCATTTCTCAGGATAGAACCAGAGCCTGCAAAGTCTAGAACATTTACTGCCTATCACTTCGTAGAAAGGACTTGCTGACCTTTGATCAGTGACAAGAGCATTAGTGGTAGAGCCAGGCCTGAGAAGCCCTGCCCCCAAAAGCCAGGTGTAATGGGAGGAACAGGACTGTCACAGGGAAATTCTGAAGGAAGCCAACTTGAGTCAGGTCTTTGGACAAACCTTGCCATGTTGAATGGTTAACAGAAGCCCCTGGAGTTTGTGGAATGGCTCCTGGCCCACTGGCGCATGCACAGGCTCACCCACGATGACACGGTGAGCACACCGAGCCTATCTGGGTCTGCTTGGTGGGGTGGGGAGGGCACTGCTGGCATGTGGGCACCAGTGAAGATGGCCTGTCTGGCAGTCTCTCTAGGAGTGCCATACTCAGTCCACGCCCAGGCAGCTTGCAGTGACCTCATTAGGCAGGGTGACAGTGTTCAGAGCAGAGAGTGTTCAGTCACGAGTCCCTGGTTATGTGGGCCATCAGAGTTCTCAGATCTGAAGAGCAGGAAGAACCTGGAAACCAGAGTCTGGCCTGCTGACCTTGTCTGGTGTCTGCTACTGGCTTGGCCTGGATGTGGTGGTCACAGAATGTGGCTTGCCACCTAGCTGTACATCCTGGGCACATGTCACCTGCTTTCTTCCCCCACAGAGAGGGCTTGAAGGGAAAAGCTGTGCAGTGGTGGTCAGCAAGGACAAGCCCGGAGACCTTGATTGCTCTCTCTGGACTAAAAGTGGATACAAGCAGAGATAAAAGACTTGCTGTGTTTTTTGAGGTTAATTATTTTTAGAGAGATTTTATTTTAGTAATAGTTTTAGGTTCATAGTAGAGTTGAGTGGTTGCTGTATACCCAGTGCTTCACCAGCACCCCTCACTGTCCACATTCACACCATAGTTACATGGAGAGCACATGCTTGTGAAAAGAGTCTGAGAAGAAGGCTCCTGATGCCTGAGGCAGCCACATGTACCTCTCTGGGGGCAGCCAGTGGGGTGGACTGGCCATGTGCTCATGTTGGATGTTGTCTACCCCAGAGGATGGGCTTTGAAACTGATGAGTCATGCGGACCTTGTTGTGGGTGGCTGTCCCTGACTCGCCATCAATTTGTCCACCAGAGGATGGTCACTCAGCGCGTCCTCCCTTTAGAGAAGGGGCTAAGAACATCCATACCTGCCCTTTCATGATTTCTTGAGTTTGTTAAATCTGCAGGTACATATAGCAAATAAAGGAAATCTTGCTTCTTTTTCAAAGATCTTAGAGCCCTTTTTTAGTGCGTTCTAGTGGGTAATAGGGGAGTTAAAATTATCCTAAAACTTCCCGAATGGTCCACAGAAGCTGGGGTGTCCTGACAATCCAGGTCTGCCCCTCTTTTTGCCGGCAACAAGGGTGAAGGTGGAGGAAGTTCTCTTCAGTAGGAGGAAGGAGCCCCTGGGCTTTTGGAAGCCATCTCAGTGTTGAGTCACAGCCTAGGGTACGTCCTCGTCAGTCCAGGCCCTTGCTAAAAAAAAAATAGTAAGCACAAACCAAACTGGGGGCCAGAGTGGGGCTCAGGGGTAGCATACTTGCCTAGCATGCGAGAAGCCCTGGGTGCAGTCCTCCCACCACTCACTGCCTTGGGTAGGGCCTCAGCAGTGGGCAGCAAGGACTTGCTGAAGGCCAGCACTACAGGACACAAGCATAGAGGACGAGTTTACATTTGAAACACTGATCACACTACTGCCTTGTTGACAGACTGCTTAAGAATCCTTGAGGTCTCTCAGAATTGGTCATTTCATTTCCTTTTCATCTTTTTGGTTCCTAGGCACTTTTATGACTTATTTTTTGGTGTCTGTTAACCAAGTCAAGAGCTGTTCCAGGGAAAGGTCCCAGATCAATCATTGTGTCCCCAGCCTGCTCTGAATGGTTCCTAATACGTGCTAAATGAATTCGTTAAGTCACTGATTTCTTTGGTCAGAAAGCAGCCCCTTGGTCTCTTACCCATGTACCTTTTACTTGACAAGCTACTAGTGGAGGAGAGAGGCCTCTGTGGCCTATTTGTCAGCAGAGCAGCGGTGGCCTTAGACAGCCTCATTCATCTTGTCTTTGAACTCAACATGGTGTCGAAGGAGACTTGGTGAGAGAAAGGAAAGCACCAGCCAGGACGCACGGGTCTCCTGTTGGCCTGTGATGAGGAAAGCAGCACCTTTGCTGAGTGCTCGAGAGCCAGGCAGACGAAGCTCGCCTGGGCCTGGCTGTGTGGAGAAGCCTGGGCTGTGGTCAGTTCACCTGGCCCTGGGACACTGCTGTCTGTGTGTCTTCCGGCTTGGGGTGGGGGTGCTTGCTGTGAGTCGAAGGCTTCCATGGCTTTGAAGCCTTGTCATCATGAGGCTCACTCTGCCTGATTGGCCAGTGTTTTTGACTGATTCCTTGAGAACCAGGATCTCCCTCCAGACTAGCCTAGGCTGAAGGCATTGATGCTGACAGGTTCTTGTCACCTGAGGTTGCTCCTTGATGGCAGCAGGCAGGCCTGTTTGAGACCTGCTGCTCTCAGGAGGCTGTCTGGGGCCTGGAGGGCACAGAAGCCTTTGGGAGGTAGTCTGGAAGGGTGCACCCATAGCTGCCCTGTATCCTGAGTTCAGAGGGTCCAGGACGTCTCCTGTGGTGTGTGTCTGTGCAGTTCGTGTGTGATTGTCTTCTAGGTCATGAGCCTTGTGCAGGGAGGGCTTTGGTACTTAGCGTATATTCAGGCAATGAAGGATGAGGCTGGTTGATGCCTGGGTTTTGCATGCATCATCCAGAGAGAACGAAGAGAGCCCTTTACCACCAGACTTCTCGAGTCCTGAGTTAAGTGTGGTTCAGTGCCGCCTTGGCCTCAGCATCTGCACTGCTGAGAGTTAAGTGACTGCAAAGCTCCAGGCAGGTTCTCTGGGCCCGGGCTGGGTCATCTCTGTTGTTGTGCTCTGTCCAGAAGTGGGTCTTACATGGGGAAGACGCTGCTGGTGAGGGAGCATTCCAGAAGTGTGCCAAGCACCACTTGGGAGGTACAGCAGGTGAAGATCTCCATCCACACCCATGAGGTGAAGCGGGGCGTGTTCTGGGGAAGGACCCCATCCTGTCCCCTACTGCAAGTACACATGGGGGTGGGATAGGAGCTGGCAACTGGAGAAGCGCTAAAATGAGAGCTTGGTTTTTCGCTCCTGGTAATAAGTGGTTCACGAAGTTCCATAGCAAATTCCTGTGGGCTCACCCACGCTGGATATTTTAGGTCACATTCTCATGACTTAGGAAAAAAAAGTGGAAAGGATCACATGGGATGGGAAATGCATGAACGTTGTTCTAAATTTCTTGGTTCTCCTCAGAAGTAAGGTGGTGAAGAAGTGCTGTTTGAGAGCATCGCCCATAGAAGGCCCACTTGACTCCTGCGCAGCGGTCAGCTCTCTTGCCTGGGTTCAGTCTGCCTTAGTGCTGGATAGAAAGTTTTGTTAGATCACATTCTAAGGGACAGGACCATGGTCAGACTCCTCAGTGTGTCCCCGCTGTCCTGTGGGCATACCCGTGTCCCTCACCTGTCTATCTCTGTGCCTTCCCCCTCTACCCTCTCTTTAAACGAGGGTGCTTGTCCCTACCCTTACAGACCTGAGATAGCTGGCTGGCCTGTTCACCTTGAGTCCCTATTTGGGGTCCTCAGGGAAGCTGCCCTGTCCCAGCTGGCAGACAGGGTCAGCACCTGTGCTTACGCTGCTCCACTTGCTGAACCTGGGAGGCCAGGACCTCTGCTGTCCTCTCTGTCAGTGCTAGCACAGTGCCTGGTAGGAGACCGCTTAGAGCAAATGAACAACCAAAAGTCACATTTGTGGGGCACATGTCCAGAAAGAGGGCCTTACACGTGTGTTCTCTGGTGGCAGGCCACACGGTGGCATAGTGACCCACTGCCTTGGCTGAAGTGAAGCAGCTGGTGCATGGAGGATACTCTAGCATACCCACCTGGTCTGCTCCCCTGAGCCCACTGTGTGACCTGCCTCTGTCCTCTGCTTAAGAGAGCATGACCTCATGCTGTCCTCTGAGGGGAGTCACCTCTGAGAAGAGACTAGGGGTCTACAGTGGGTCTCAGTTCTGAGTTTGGCCTCAGGTGAACTGGCAGTCATTACCAGAGCTGGGCTTTGAACTTGCACCCCCTCCAACATCCTGCAGAGTCACGCTGCAAGCAGGACGAGCCTGAGCCTTCCCCAACTGCCCTGCCACCTGCTCCACCCAGCCCCTCGCCTAGCCCTGTGCCCGCTGAGAGCCCCTCCGTGTCCAGGTACAACGTGAGTGGTGACAACGGGACCTGCCTGCTGGCCAGCATGGGGCTGCAGCTGAACGTCACTTACGCCCGGAGGGACAACACGGTAGGGAGAGTGCATGGAGAGGGTGCTGCCCCAAGTCGGGTTCATTGCAGAGCACTGTGCCCGCCACACTGTTGGCCTGCAGTGCTTGTTGGACCCCTCAGAGAGAAAGCGTCAGTCCTGGGGTGCACTGTGTTCCCCTGAACTGCTGACACTCACTTAAGTGTCAGTTTTTATTATTCCCTGGGAGAAAGGGTGCTGGCTTGAGTCTTAAAGTGTGGCTGAGCCAGGTGTGGTATAAACACCTGTTGTCTGCATTATCTGGGAGACAGGATGGCTTGAGCCCAGGAATTACAAGGCCAGCCTGGGCACGCAGTGAGACCACGTTTCGAAAATCAGGTAAGAATTTTTAAGAAAAAAGTGTGCAGCTCTGAGGGAGTGGGGCTGGTGTAAGGCCACACCGCCCAGCATTCTGAGTGTGTTGGAAACAGTGGGAAATGTTGTAGGACCTGGACATTTGCTCAGCATTCCCTGGGGTTTGGCTGACGTGAGGTGTTAGCCTGGGCCCAGGGCCTGAGGTCGTGACCTGTTTGCTTTTCTTTCAGACGGTGACTAGTGTGCTGAACATCAACCCAAACGAGACCACAGCCAGCGGGAACTGCAGTTCCCTCCTAGTGACCCTGGAGCTGCAGAGCAAGAAGGGCATGGTCCTGGTCTTGTGGTTTGGGATGGTGAGGCTCTTTGCTCCTTCAGCATTAGGGCTGCTCACTGAGGTCTTCCTCCTGCTGCCTTTCTCATGCCCTTGCAACAGTGTCAGGCAGGACCACTATTCTGGCCCACTAGCAGGGTTCTGTGTGTAAGCCCAGCGTCTGTGGTTCAGAGTCCAGAGTCACAGCTCTGCTTCCAGTGCGCAGACTCTGCCACCCTGTGTGCGTCTTCCTGAGTTCCCCTCCCACTTTCTCATCAAGGCACACCATTGTTCATTTATTCTGCGGACATTTCAGAAAAACCTGTGTAGGCCTGAAAGCCAGGGTGCTTGCAGAGAAGAAAAGGTGACGTGGGACAGCCACAGCCTGCAGGGCACAGGTTGCTGACTAGGGGCCAGGCCACTCTTTCCTGGGGCCAGGTGCTGCCACCTGCCTCCTACAGTGGTGGTCCGTGTCCTATGCCCTCTGCTTGGGAGGAGCCATGGTGTGCACTCAGCCAGTGAAGTGGGAAGAATGTTGGAACCACTCACTACCATCTGATGCTGTGCAAATGGACTGATTTGATAGATGGGGCTCTTAAATTTTAACTGTGCCCATTCAAAACAATTTTACTTTTTTGTAAGATGGCTCCTGCAAACCCAGTTTTATTAGAGAATCTGAATCTTTGAAATGGTCTGGAAGGAACTAAGCAAACTTTGTGTTCCTAGAGTCATGGTGCTCCTTCAGATGATAAGATATGCAGCTTTGTCCTAAAGCTAGGAATGTGGGAAGTCCAGTGGACGACCAGGGACCTGTGGGTTGACAGACTGTGCACTCTCTTCCCTCTCAGAATGCAAGCTCTAGCCGGTTTTTCCTACAAGGGATCCAGTTGAATGCAACTTTTCCTGACGCCAAAGGTAAGACCCCACAATTCACCAGGCCCCAGCCACTGTGGCCCCGGGGACTCAGGCTTTTGACTGCTTTGCAGAGCCCACCTTCAGAGCCACCAACACCTCACTGAGAGCCCTGCAGGCCACCGTCGGGCACTCCTACAAGTGCAACACTGAGGAGCACATCCGTGTCACCCAGGCCTTCTCCCTCAACGTCTTCAGAGTGTGGGTCCAGGCCTTCCAGGTGGAAGGCGACAGGTTTGGGTCTGGTAAGTCGTCCTGAGGGTGGCATTCACCGTAGTGGTGGCGGTAGAAGGGCATCAGACCTCTCCCAGTCACACTGCCAGGAGTTGGGGACGGTGGCTTCCTTTTCCCTGTCAAAGAAAACTCTGGAGAAACCCCTTCCCCTTGCTTTAGAAGGACCCGAGCTGCCTGACAGGTGGGGCAGAGGACTCCCTTAACAGAGGCAGCCTCATTTAGAAATGGAGGCTGTCCTCCTGTGAACACTTGAGTGTGAGGGCCTGGAGCTGGGTGCAGCACAGGTGGCCAGCATGACCTGCTGGGTGGCACCAACCCTTGATCTTGGGGGGGAAGCACCGCTGTGGTTTCCCAGCCGAATGGAGAGTGCCCCTTCCTGTAATGACTTATGCAGTGACAATTGTCTGGAGTTGAGACCTCTCACCTGGCCTCTTCTTGCCCCTCTGGCTGGAGAGGACCAGCAAGTGGAGGCAGGTCCTTTGGTGAGTGGTGTGTGGTGTCTGTCTTGCAGTGGAAGAGTGTCTGCTGGATGGGAACAACATGCTGATCCCCATAGCTGTGGGGGGCGCCCTGGCCGGGCTCGTCCTCATCGTCCTCATTGCCTACCTCATCGGCAGGAAGAGGAGTCACGCCGGCTACCAGACAATTTAGCAGACTGGCAGGTGTGCCGCAGACAGCAGAGGCAGGGGGTCTGTTCTCGTGTCCCCAAGCTTAGATTCGTGTGGAGCTGGGCACACTTTCTGGCAAACCGTTTTCAAATCTGCTTTATCAAATGTGAAGTTCATCCTGCAACATTTACTATGCACAAAAAGAGTAACTATTGAAATGATGGTGTTAATTTTGCTAACTGGGTTAAATATTTTGCTAACTGGTTAAACGTTAATATTTACCAAAGTAGAACTCTAAGGAGGCAAGAGTGCTTTGCTAATGTGGCACGGCTCCACTTTGATTCGACTGTTAAGATTTGGTGTTGGTTTTTTCATTCTTTGCTCAGATTTAAGCCTTACAAAGGGAAGTCTCTGGTTTGAACACTTGGGCCTGGTGCAGGGTGGTGATGGTGAGGCTGGCATGCTTAGGAAATTGAACATAATAGAGCCAGGAAAGTGTTTCCGTGGAGGTACCAAGGGTGAACACCTGGATGCTCAGGTGAAGCTTTTTCAGGAGGGCTGGCCCGCATGTGGTGAGGCAGTGTCCAGGCTGGGCGTGACCCTCATTGTTCCCATGTTTTGCCGCCCAAGAGCTGGCACTTTTCTAAGTGTAGAAAGGGTGTTATTTTTATTTACTTTTTGTAAAGTGATTTTCCGTCTTCTGTCGGCATTCAGGGTGACTCTGTTTCTGCACTGCGTACAATAATAGATTCACCACTGACGTCTGCGCTGCGGCTTGGGTGGGTTGCACACTGAGGGTCGGCTCACACGCGACACGCTGCCTGTAACGATGCTAATAAAAAGTCTCTTTCTTCGTCTGTCTGCACCTCGTGTCTGCCGAGCGCCACGCATGCCTCAGTGGTGGCTGCTGAGGGAGCATGCTGCTGGAGGTCTGTGGACGGGAGGCGGTGGGTACTGGTGGTGGCAGCAGCCCTGGATCGAGGCCTGTGTCCTTGGTTCAGGAGAGCTGTTGGGATAGTTAGCCTCTTGGGCAGTAACCTGAGAACACTGGGTCTCAAATGACAGCAGTATCCATGCTCTCTTGGGCTCTGCAGTGCTCATGCAACTGGGTGTCTGGCCCCTCTGTTCCAGGGGGTGCTGGTCTCACCAGTTTCCTGTTTGCTTACCAGAGGTATAAAAGGCCAAAGAATGTGAGAGCTGCTGCCCCTGGAAAGGCAGGCCTGGGACTGGAGAGACACTCGGCTCTGAAGCCTGCCTTTCCCTGTCCGCCATGCTGCAGCCAGCCCCTCCTCTGGTCTCCATGAGGTGCAGTGGGAGCCACCACTTGCTGAAACGAGGAGCTCAGGGCACAAAAGCTCGCCTTCTGTTTTCTGAAGCAGAACTCTGGCACTGAGGATCCTGGGACCTTGGCTTTAAGGATGGCCTGCAAGTGGCCCAGAGCCCAGGCTTCCTGACTGGTGTTCTTCCACAGGCCCGCACTACCAGGCACCCAAACTGCAGAAGCAGACATGGGGACGAGCCGCGGCCCCCACAAGCTGCTCCTCTAGCGGTGCATCTCGGTCAGGTGGGCCAGGTGGAGTGGTGTTGCCCACCCCGCGAGGAGCCCCTCTCAAGGTCAGAATGAGTCTAGGCAGGACCAGGCTGGCATGCAGGCTCTCATGAAGGTCAGCCTGGCCTCCTGGAGGAGTCAGCGGTTCCAAGTGATGGTGTGGCCTTCCTGGGTGCTGCTGGGAGAGCCCTGCTTGTCAGTCGGCAACCCTAGGGGGCCTCACAGTGAGCACTCCCCCACAGGCAAGAACAGTAACTAGGCTGACCTCAGTGATGGCGCCGAAACGCTGACAAGCTGATACCACAAACTCAGTGCTCACCCTTTATTAAATACAAATGCTGTCGGAATCTAGGATCTCACAGCCTGAGTGACGGGATCGGAGGTCTCTCTAGACCTGCCGCTGCAGTGCAGTGACGTCAGGCATTCACAACGTGACAAGGGAGCACTAGGAATGGTCATGGGCCCACGGGCAGCGGGGCAGGGAAGAGGGAGCCTGTCAGCCCTGTGCCAGCAGTGCAGCACGGCGGCTCTCACGCAGCCTGGTGATGGTCGTCATGGACAAGCTCCCTGGCTCTGAGAATATTTTCTGGAAGAGAAACAATTTAAAAACAAATCAGCCAAAAAATACATTCCCACCTTATGTGGAACGGCACCAGGACAAAGCCACCTGCCAGTGCTCACCAGAGCTACCTCAGGGCAGAGCCTTCCCTGTAGGGCCAATTGAGGGGGGCAGGCCCACAATGACCACAGCCCCTGCCCTCCACCCCCAACACCTAGGCAGCCATGCTCACGGTGGGCCTGAGTAGTCAGCCTGGTAGACACTGCAGGGCCGGGCTGTCAGTTCACCTGGAAGCCAGGGGTCACCTGCATGCAACACTGGCCATCTTGGGCCACATATACCCTTCGTGATCCCTGTGCTCAGCAAGGGACACTGCACACCACAAAGACGAGGACTCAGGCTGTGAGGGGGAGCTGGGAGCCCAGTGGCCAGCAGCTAACACACATGGAGGTGGAACTTGGGTGAGGGCCTGGCTCCATGTGCACAGCACTGTGGCTGTTGGGGGGCAGGAACACTGAAAACTGCAACAATCCTGAGAACAGCCAAGACCACCAGTCCCTAGATGTCCCCATGTGCCCTGCCTGGGCAGCATGGAAGCCCTGTGAGTGCTTCCTGGTCCTGGGGCATTTGGGGCTGGGACTTGGTCATGCCCTGGATACAGCTGAGACTTGAGGGCACTAAGGCCCCTACACTGTCCTGAGCAGGGGGCAGAGCTCTGCTGGCTACAGCATCTCAGGGTTTGCCCAGGCCCTTGCCAGGCTGGCCCTGTCTGCCCTGGGCATCCTTGACACCCTACATCCTCATGGCAGCCCCATTCGTACCCAGAAACTCCTGAGTGGGTCTTTCTAACTTGGCATCACAATCTGAAGTGATCCTGAGGTTGCCTGATGCCGTCTAACAAACCATTCATGGCCGCAGCCTATTTTCACCAATGGGAAGAACATTTGGACCCTAAAGCCCATAGAACCCACAGTGGAAATATTTGGTAGTGTAAAAAGAATCAAATTGTGTTTTCCAACGTGGATTATAAAACGCTCATGGCAGCAGGAACAAAAGGCTGCTTCTGGAACAGGAGGGGCCGCTGGCAGCCACCTAGGAGAACCATCCTGGGGCACTCAGTGGGCGAGGCCCCTGAGGTCCTTGAGGCTGCTGTCAGCCTGGAGGGAAGGCTTTGGGACCTCTCTCGTCAAGTCTCTGCCCCTGCTTCCCCAGGGCCAGTGTTCTCAGTGCTCCGTGAAAGCAACCATAGCCCTGCGCTTGCTTGCACTTCCCTTGGAACATCTCCTGGAGGAGCCCTGAGCCAGCAACAGCTTCCAAGGGCCAACACTGCCCCTCCAAAGGCACTAGTTCCTAGTGACCAGAGCTAGCCACAGTGGTGTTAACTCTAGGTTAGAGGTTCACATGAGTTGCTGCTCCTCACAGCGCTCAGTCTCCTCTTTGGTCCTGTGCATGGAGGGTGTGTCTGGTCCCAGCAGAACCACTTGCACAAGGCGGTGGCCACACTCAGCCACACAGGAGAGAAGGAAGGTGCAGCCTGTGCCAGAGCCTCTGGGGGCAGGAGTCCACCTGCCATAGGCTGTGCCCACATCAAAGGGCTCGACCTGCAGCCAGGCCGCTCACTGGCACCACCCGCCCCAAGGGAGCAGGCAGAGCCAGTGGAGACTTTGGCCACATGTGCCTGCTCTTTCTGAAAGAGTGCATGCCCACAGCCAGCTTGCAGGGCTCCCAAAACTGCCTCCAGCTCTCTTGGTACCTAACCAAGGCTAGGTGGGATGGACCCCAGGGTGCCTCCCGGACTTCCTTTGAATCTGTATCTCAAGATAAATAGTTACAATGTTACAAAGGCCCCTTAAGCTCTGCATTTGGTCTGGTCCTGACAGGGTCATGCCCACTGAGAGGCTCTGCTCACAGCCTTGCCCAGTCCCCACAACCCCTGCCCCCAGAACGCTTGACAGTGCAGACCCCACTTGAGTTTGTCTGCACACTCAGGCTTGGGACTCAGCAGGGAGCCGCCCTTCCAGGCACCACACACAGGGGCAGCCCATCTGGCCAAGGGTGAAGTCAAAAGCATGAAGGTTGAAAAGAAATGGCCTGCTGCAGGCAGGATGGTCAGGAGAGCCCTGAACCAGGCTCTGGACAAGAGTGAGAGGACACAGTAAGGCCAAGCCTGGATAACATGGTGCCACTCTCCCAGGCCCCAGGACACCAAAGCACTGGTAAGCGGGTCTATGTTCTTGTGCCCACCCTTCTGACCCAGGGAGCCCTGATCTGATCCTCTACATGGTCAGAGGCAGCCTGGGACATGGATGGGTAAGAGGGGAATCATGCCCCCACCTCGGCAGGCCACAGGAGAGAAGGCATGGCTACAGCGGGAAGAGGGCATAGTCCTTCCGGGAGAGGGGCCCAGTAGAAGCCCAGGTCTGGCACCCGGGCAGGCAGAGGGGGCCCCAATGGGTCATCACCTACAAAACTCACCTGCATGAATGTGTGGCACTCGGTCACAAAGCTCCCTCTGGTGATCTGCTTGAACCTGTCGCAGATGTCTGGAACGCTTGTGGCTTCCAGGATGAATGTCTGGTGTTGCTTGATCAAAGTCAGGGCCACCCGGAAGAGGATCTTGGAGCCCTCGTTGAATAAGCAGTCCCAGATGCGCAGCACTGTCTGTGGAGACATAGACCCACGTCACTCAGGCAGCAGCCCACATGCTCCGGGGCCCATGGAGGTGCTCACCTCCACCGGCAGGATGTCCACAAACAGGCAGATGAACCATCGGGACACCACCAGGGTCCACAGCACACCATGTCCCTCCATCAGGGCTGCCACCGCTGGCATCTTCAGCCTCACCAGTTCCGCAAGGACCTCCTGGTCAGTCTTCAGGCCCAGCATTGCAGGGCTGTAGTAATCTGCCAGAGGGGGAGGGAAACCAAGAGACTCAGGCACAGTTGGCAAGCCACTGGTGCCCTGAAGGCCTCGCTTGCCTCTGAGCTGAGAGTGGAGACAGGGCTCTCCCAGGAAGAAGGACCATAGTCCAGGAGCACCTGTGAGCAACTCCCAAAGCAAGGCCCCCAGGACAGCCATGGGGCACCAGGGGTCTGGGCCAGATGCTACCCACTCAGGTCCCATTGGGCATTAGTTAAAATCTTCAGGCAGGAAAAGACTGAAAAAGATGTTTGCACACCCAGGTGTTCACATCTGTGCTGTTCACAACTGCTAAGAGGTGTGCATCAATAGACACACGGACAGATGACCATATGATGAAACATTATCCAGACTTAAAATGAGAGGGATTCTGACACAGGCCACAACAGGTCATGGTTCTTGACACCGTGCTCAGTGAAATGAGCCTGTTCAAGAAAGACACACACTATGTGACCCCTCTTTTAAAAAAAAAAATTTTTTTTTAGTTGTTGATGGACCTTTATTTTATTTATACGTGGTGCTGAGAATCAAACCCAGGGCCTCACAGGTGCTAGGCAAGCTCTCTACCACTCAGCCACAACCCCAGCCCTATGACCCCTCTTCTAAGAGGTCCCTAAGTCCTCACTCAGAGACAGATGATCGGGTGGAGGGGAGAGGAGTCAGCACTTACTGCAGACAGAAGGTGACAGGCACAGCAATGGGGGCAGAAGATGAGACTGCAGCCCCTGCTACTTGCAAAATATTCAGAGTCAATTTGGTAGAAAAAAAGGTTTTATTCAAAGCTGGCTTTGAAGGAAGACAGAAGAAACTTAATAGGTTCAAAACACCTGAAAGTGAGCAGGACTTTAAAGGAGATCAGGTGGAGAGGCGAGACCATGGACAGGAACATGCAGTCCACAGGCCTGTGCACACCCAGGTGTTCACATCTGGCTACTCCACACCTGGCTACTTTAGTGCCTGTCAGGATGTGGGCTGCAGCCCTTGGACTTCTCTCTCTTAGCAGGAGCAAGTTCTCCTTAATCCAAAGGGCCCCCAAATTCAGTTGTCACTAATGCTCCTAAGGCGAACACAGAAATGGTTCATTTCATGCTGTGCTTTACCCCAACAAAATAGAATTCACACTCAAACACTTCTAAATAGCATTCTATCTTCCTTTGAATGGACATTTGTCTTACCACAGAATTTCTGGGTTTCCTACTCGATTTTTTAAAAAAATATTTATTCTTTAGTTTTTAGGTGGACACAATATGTTTATTTTACTTTTTTTTTTAAAGAAACCATTGTGTTTTTTTTTTTTAAGAGAGAGAGAGAGAATTTTAATATATTTTTTTTTTAGTTTTCAGTGGACACAACATCTTTGTATGTGGTGCTGAGGATCGACCGGGCCACATGCATGCCAGGCGAGCATTGCTTGTTGCAATTGAGCCACATTCCCAGCCCCTTTATTTTACATTTATGTAGAGCTGAGGATTTGAACACAGTGCCTCGTGCATGCTAGGCGAGCGCTCCACCACTGAGCCACAACCCCAGCCCCTCCTACTTGATTTTTAAAGTTAATGTGACACACTTTAGTAAGTTTTAATGCTCAATTTGTGATATAGAAGAATGCAGTAGCCAGGCATGGTGGTACACGCCTGTAATCCCAGTAGCTCAGGAGCTAGCCTCAGCAAAAGTAAGGCACTAAGGAATGCAGTGAGACCCTGTCTAAATAAAATACAAAATAGGGTCGGGATATGGCTCAGTGCTCAGTGCCCCTGAGCTCAATCCCCAGTACTCCCCCTGAAAAAAAAAGAACACAGTAGGCTATCCTCATACTGTCACAGCAGAAGCCGCAGCAGGCCTTCTGGCCACCTGCCACGTGGCTGCTTAACCAAGTAGGAGGTGCGGCTAGGCGGACTTGGTGTCTTGGTTGAAACAGTCATTACAGATGCCGGCACATGACTGATTCTCAGAGTAAGCAAACAACAAAGATGTTTGAAATGAAAGTACCTGAAGATTTTAAGAAATGCCAGGGATTTCTGAACCCCCTTCCTATCTTGATATTGCATGGATCTCTTCAAAGCGTGAGCTGTTTACTGTCTTTGCCTTCGTGACCGAGAGCATGCTATTTAGCTGGAAGAGAGGCACAGCAACCCCCCATCCGTCATCAGACCCTGCAAGGAGCTGAGCTGAGCTGAGCAGAGCAACAAGCAAGAGGCGATTTACAAGGTGCAGTGCGACCTTGGTCCCAGGACAGAGAGGCTTAGAACAACTTCCATAAATAGAGGCGCTAAACTCATACCCTGACCTCATGGGGCTGAGGGGCTGTGGCGGTCTCCAAGGGCAGGATTAAAGTAAGTTCATGACGCCTTCCCTTCCCTGAGTGTGGAAGGTGCTGGCAGGGCTGCACTGCTGGTGTTCCATGAGGGTCTGCGGCCAGCAGGCACAGCTGGGCCAGGGCCAGGTACTAGTGCCCTGGAGCCCCAAGGCTGAGGTCCAGTGCCTGTGACCCGTCCTCCGTTGCTGGACTCTCTTCTGGCCAGCGTTCCGTGAGAAGCACCATGAGGGCTGGCATCACACTCCCACATGGGGCTCCAGCTGTGCTCTCAGTTAGACGAGGATGAAAGGTGGGTCAAACCTCCCCATCCTCAGGGCCACAGCAGGCTCCTGCTGAAGGTGGGAGGGGAGAGGCGGCGGGCCTCTGTGCTAAGCCACCCCAAAGGAAAACGACAGAACCATTAAGACCCGATGCCACCTGGGGCTGCTAACCACCCAATGGGCATAAAACTGTGGCCACGCAACTCACCCCAACTCCAGGGCAGTCCACACTGGCACCCAGTTGCACCCACCAGATGGACGTTGGGCACAGGCAGTGTTGGGCACTCGATGGGGACACTGTGTCATGGAGGGTGGCCCAGGTACAGCTGTGACATGCTTGGGGCATAGGAAGCATGTGGCCTCTTCCCAGGGGGGGCGCCTTGCCCTTCCATCAGTGCATCGATGTCCTCCAGAACTGATGCCCAGGGCTGCACCCCCACTCACCCTCACTGATACCCGTGTGCACAGCCACATCCCAATTCAGACGCTCCAGGACCCAGGGCCGAGTCTATGGGGTCTCAACCCCCCACTCCCACCCCTCAGGAGCAGGACTCAGGAGCCTTCCTCCCCCCAAAACTGTGCTGCTTCCCAGGGATGGAGGAGGAAGGGAATGAAACGGAGCCCTGAAGACATTTCGCTGGGGCGGGGGCCTTCTACACGGCCCACTCCTGACCCTAAGTGTCAACGTTAGGGTCTCTGGCCCAAGACAAAGGGAAGGCGGGCACATGTGTCCACCCAGGACACAACAGGGCCACAGGACCAGCAGCTGCCCTTCCACACTCGGGGCCCTCTTCCCCGAGGAGGACCATCCTCAGCCGCACCGTCAGTAGCAACAGCCATGGTTCCCAGTCTCTGCTGCAGGGCCACTTCCCCACCCTGCTCCATGGCCTCATGGCCTCAAGAAGGGCGAGCACAGAGGGAGGCCTCCTTCACCCAGCCTTTGTCACCGCATACAGTTACAGTCGTCTGCCCGACTCACACACTTCATCACAGGTCTGTGTGTACGGTGAAACACAGGCTCAGTACTACCAAAGGTTCCAGGCCTAGGGGAGGGTCCCGGGGGCTGTCCACAAGATGAGGGGACATTGCATTTTTTTTTTTTTTTAGGTTTACTTAGTTTTTGTGTAGTAGTAGTTTGAACCCTATGGCACTCTACCACTGAGCAACATTCCCAGCCCTTTTTAAATATTTTTTTAATTTTGATGGGGCTGGGGATGTGGCTCAAGCGGTAGCGCGCTCGCCTGGCGTGCGTGTGGCGCGGGTTCGATCCTCAGCACCACATACCAACAAAGATGTGTCCGCCGAGAACTAAAAAATAAATATTAAAAAAATTCTCTCTCTCTCTCTCCTCTCACTCTCTCTTTAAAAATAAATAAATAAATATTTTAAAATTTTGAGATGGGGTCCAAGTTGTTGAGGCTGGCCTCAAACTTGCTATCCTCCTGCCTTCAAAAAGAACTAACTCAGTTGGGCACAGTGGTGCAAACCTGTAACTCAGCATCTCTGGAGGCTGAAGAAGGAGGATTCCAAGTTCAAGGCCAGCCTTAGCAGCTAAGTAAGGCCCTAAGAAACTCAGCAAGACTGTCAAAATTTTTAAAATAAGCTGGGTGCAGTGGCGCCTGCCTGTAATCCCAGCGACTCAGGAGGTTGAGACAGGAGGATAGCAAGCTCAAAGCCAGCCTCAGCAACAGCGAGGCACTGAGCAATTTAGTGAGACCATGTCTCCAAATAAAACAAAAAAGGGCTTGGGGGCTGGGGAATCTAGTTCAGTTGGTAGAGTTCTTGCCTCACACGCAGAAGGCCATGGGTTCAATCCCCAGCACCATAAAGAAAGGGGGAGGGGGTTGCTAAGGTTATGGCTCAGTGGTGGAGTGACCCTGAGTTCAATCCCCAGTACCAAAAAATAAAAAATAACCAAGGGCCAGGGATGAGGTTTAGTGTTTCAGTGCCCCTATGTTCAATCCTTGGTACTGAAACATTAAAAAAAAAAAATATATGTAAGTAGCTCACTAGATAGCAATAAAAATAGAGATTTTTAAAGAGATTCAACCAGTCATGATGGCACACACCTGCAGTCCCAACACAACATAATAAGACCCTGTCTCTTATGAAAATGAGTAAACATAAAACATTTTTACTCTTTGTATTTTTTTTGCCAAGTCCTAATCCTATTATCATAGAAATGATAGATTGATTTTTTTTAGAGCACAATACTGTAGAATTTAACTAAGGAAAAAAAAAAAAAACATGTAATATTCCCTCCTCTGCCTGGCAGGGAGATCAAGTCCCAGACCGTCCTTTGGGAGGTGAGGCACCCGGGCATGCTGGGCTCTTAAGGTCCTGGCTGGCCACCGTGCTGGGTCCTCTGCTCTGCCAGAGACAGCATGCTGGGAGAAGAGGTCGGAGCGAGTCTGTGCTACCTGACTGTTCCGTGGCGGAGCTGGGCTTGTCTGTAGTTGGATGCCCACACGGAGGCCCAACTCATACTCAGCAAGGGCAGTACTCCCCCAGGAAGCACCAGGCTCGGGATGGGCAGTCATGGGGAAGCCCACCAGAAGAGTGTGGAGTCCTGCTCAGCCCTGGCTGAGGCCATCAGGGCACCACCAGCCCACACCAACCCTCCTCTGCTCCTGGGACTGGAGCTGTGACCTTGCAGAGCGTGCCTTAGTGCTCATCTTGGCCAGAGCTGAGGTGTGCCATCAAGGACCTGTTCCCCTGCATTCAGTCTTTCAGGACATGCAGGCGTCAGCTCATCACAGCATTCCAATGCCCTCTCAGCAGTGCCACAGATCCACAGAGGGCTCCTCTGGGAGACAAGGAGTCTTCTTGCTGCAGGGAAGCCACAATCTGCTCTGTGCAGTGGCCTCCTGGAGAGGGGGCGAGGCACCAAGGGCTCCAACGGGCTGGTGCCACACGGTTTCCTGCTGATCTGAGCAACTGGGATGAGAGGGGCTCTGGCCCAAAACCTGGGCTGAGACAGTCGGGGGCGGCCAAGGACTGGCCACAGTGCAGGAGTCTCTGGTAGGAGGTGTGCAGGTTACTCATTCTGTTCTCCAGGGTCCTCCTCTTGAATTGCACTGACACCTGTTCTCAGGGATGCAGATGACTCCTGCCAGGTTTCAGTGGCTCCACAGCTGGGGACATTGCTTGGCACTGGCCTGCTGAAGGCTGAACCACCTCTGCCTAAGTCCGTGGGCCATCCAGGTGCCTGTCTGTGAATCAACTGTTGGCCATTTCCTTCCTCTGATGCTGTCCTCTCCCAGATCTTTAGGAATTCTTAAGACAATCCAGATCCACAGCCCTTGGTTCATCGCATGGACCAGATGTCTTCTCCAAACTAGAAGCCACTTGCTTCTGTCATCTGTCTCCAAGACTGGCTTATTTTCATGTGACTGAGATTCTCAGTGTCTTCTATGCTTTTGAGTTGCCTTCCAGAATTTCATCTCACTGCAGCCTCACAAACCACTCTTCTTCTCTGAGCTTCAGAGCTCTGACTTTTTTTTGAAAGAATTTTTTAATATTTATTTTCTAGTTTTCGGCAGACACAACATCTTTGTTTGTATATGGTGCTGAGGATCGAACCCGGGCCGCACGCATGCCAGGCGAGCGCACTACCGCTTGAGCCACATCCCCAGCCCCAGAGCTCTGACTTTTTAACTGTGAAATTCTGAACCATCTGGAATCGAATAAGGACCTAATTTTGCTTTCTTCCATGTAGACAGTCAACTGTCACAGAATAGTGTTTTAAACAGTTATTTCTCCATTCATTGATGTGCCTTATACAAGACATTCCAACATATGGCAGATGCAGCCACAGACCAGTTGGCTTGGGCTTCTCAGTTCTGTTCCACACATGTCTTTACCCGTAGACAAAGTAACTCCACATACCTTGAGCATCAATCAACCGCCAGTTTCCTTCTTTAAACTTTTCTTGGCCTGTCTTGCCCTGGACTCTTTGAAATGATTAAGTCATTCTGGCATTCCTGGGATAAAATGACTTTCGACAACAACAAAAAGAAAGAACTCACTTCACAACCATTTCTAGATTCCAGTTGCTCAATCCCTGAGTGTGTTACCAGGGACGTGCCCCTGTGCCTCAGGGAGACCAGCCTACACGCAGGACGCCACACTATTCTGGCTTCCTAACATGAGCTGACGAGCGGCTCTTCATTTTCCATTTTCTGCAAGATTTTATTCTAAAGAGTTTTGTGGTGCCAGGAATCACACCCAGGGCCTTGTGTGTGCCAGGCAAGGATACTCAACAGCCAAGATCCACCCCAGACCAATTTTTTTGAGATGGGATCTTGCTATATCATCCAGGCTGGACTCCAACACCTGGGCTCCAACGAGCCTCCTGCCTTAGCCTCCCGAGTAACTGGGACCACAGACACATGCTACTGTGCCCGGCTAAGCTTTATTTTAAAATAAAAATTAAATAAAACAGGAATTATCTGTTTCTTCAAGGTTGGACAATAGAGAAAACTCGGCATGTCCGTCAAGTCAACTTTGTTAGACTGTTTTTCTCAACACCTCTGAAGGAGACAGATGGGATGTATTCATGGAAGATTGTCACTGTCATCCTACTAGATTTTTTTAACTTTCCAAATGAAAATGTATGTGTATATCCCTCATATAATTAAAAAAGAGATGATGAAAAGCAGCACACAGGCCGCCCGGGACCAAGACTTGGGAGGTGCAGTGTCCCTGCCTCTGCTACCCAGAGCACTCCACAGTGGCAGGACCACCCTCCTCTCACTGGCTGACGTTTCATCCGAGTTCCGAGTCTGAATCGAGACCTGTTCCATGGCAGTTGGTTCAACTGAACCCACGCAGGCAGCAACGTGGGGATGAAGCTCTGCTCGACACCGCTGCCCACTGAGGGGAGCCGGAGCCTGGCCCTTCTCCCCTCTGACCTACATGTTCTCCTGTTCGGGACATGCAGGCATCAGCTCATCCCAGAGCCTGCCCTCTCAGCAGTGCCACAGATCCACAGAGGGCTCCTCTGGGAGACAAGGAGTCTTCTTGCTGCAGGGAAGCCACAGTCTGCTCTGTGCAGTGGCCTCCTGGAGAGGGGGCGAGGTACCAAGGGCTCCAACGGGCTGGTGCCACATGGTTTCCTGCTGATCTGAGCAACTGGGATGAGAGGGTGTGCTGCTGCTGTCCAGAACCTGCCCGAGGACAGGACTGGTGCTTCCCAGACCCCGGAAAAAGGCCTGGACCATGCCAGGCCCGTTGGGAAGGACAGAGCTGACCTGGTGCACACCAGCCTCACCCTCGAGGGCCGGAGGCACCTGCTGCAGTTCCCTCTCCGCTGTCCTGGCCCTGGCTGCTGGGAGGGAGGCATCCCCTCTCAGCCTGCCTTCTCCTCACCACGGTGCGCTCAGGCACCCTTCCAGGGGGCACACGGGCTGAGGTCCAGGTGCTACTGCCTCACCTGGCACACGAGCCTGCGAGCAGGCCCACACTCACACTCCCCAAGCCTGCGGTCCCTCTGTGAAAGGGGTGCTGTGGCCGTCTGGCTACCTGGTGGCACAAACGACCTGGGCTGCAGTGAGAACACATGTGGGAGCATCCGTATCTCATGCCCTTCCTGGGGACAGGCACAGAGTGCTCTTCCCAGCACCTGTGTCAGACTGGGGTGGGACAGGAAGTCAGCTGTCCCACGTCCTCTTCCATGGGGACAGCTCTGGCTCTTCCTCTCTACCCAAAGTGACCTCACACTATACAGTCTGCACTATGCTTTGTTAAAGCTGGTAGCTGTTCTTACTTGTCAGGAAGTTAAAAAGCATACAGATTTAAAAAGCATACAGTAGTAATAAGAGATTGCTATTGTGCTGATGAGAACTCACAAACCTAATGACCAATACACGGGCAGCCAGGCCAGCTCCTGGCAGACTGCGGGATCCTCAGACTCCACAAGTCCCCCACTCCCTAGGGAAGGGCCAACAGAGGAAGAGCAGAGCGGAACGCATGGTCAAAGCCAAACCCATGCTCTGCAGCAGACCACCCCCCATGCCCAGTGGTGCCCATGCCCAGTGGTGCCCATGCCCAGTGGTGCCCACGCCCATGTGGGGAGCTTGAGGAGGACGGCTGTGCTGGAGGGTCAGCCAGACTAGAGCTGGAGGGTCAGCCAGCTGGCCTGGCTAACCCAGAGGCAGGGTAGGAAGGCGTAGCAGAGGCTCCAACATACCAGGCAGTATCCTTCCAACAAGAGCGTCCAAGAGCCAAAAAGACTCTTCCTCATTCTTTGTTATGAGAATCAGATATCCTGCTATGAAGTTCATTCCCTAAAATCAGAAAAAGGAGAAGCAAAACTCACACTGAGGTTTTTACATTCTGTTTTGTTTTTTGGCGGTACCAGGGATGCAACCCAGGGGCCTTCCACCACCGAGCTGCCGCCCAAGCTTTTTACTTTTTATTTTGAGACGGTCTTGCTGAGCTGCCCAGGCTGGCCTTAAATCTGCAATCCTCCTGCCCCAGCCTCCCAAGTCACTGGAATTACAGGCATGGACCACCACAACTGGTCCCACTGAGTCTTCAACTGCCTTACAATTCGGTACTAGTTGGGCGGCTACTAGGTCCCCAGTTCTCTTCCCTTCCCTAAAACTTGAATGAGCCTGGAACAATCTTTTGGTAGAATCTTAGAGAAACTAAAGGTCTGCCAGCAGTACTGTGTTCATTGAACCTTCATAAAAATAAGAAAAAGTTAACAGTTAAAACCCCTGAGCAATGCGAGGAGCACTGAAGACCACCCTCTGAGGGCTGCCTGGGTCAGCCCACCCCCCTGGTTCCCCGAAGGCTATCTGACCACTTGCTTGGCCTGCATCTCTCCCCCAAGGTGACTCTACACCTAGGGCTGAGATTACACAAAGCGAGGGTCATGGCCTGCCACCAGGGCCATCAGGGCGGCTGAGAGAACTGGGTGGAGACCCTCCTGGGAGAGTCCTAGCACTTTCCAGAAACTTCAGGCCTGTGGCCCTCTGGGAAGGGCTCCACTCCTGGAGGCTGAGCTGCGTGCTCAGCGTCACTTCCACCAGGAGTAGGTGAGTGTGAAGCCATGCAGGTGAGGCTGCAGCAGCACACTGTGGTGGCACCAAGCCTGGCCTGCATGTGCCACCGAGGGTTTGCAGGAGCAGACACCGGCTGCACACAAATGGCTCTCACACCCTCAGATCCGCACCTCAGTTGCACAGCAGAACTAAAAACTAAACACAGAGACTGGGGCATCAAGACTGTGAAGGCAGGGGCTGGCGCGCGCTGCTGCCGAGAGCCCAGGGACGGCGTGCACTGGGTCTGGGGACAGCCACAGCGGGTGGACATGCTGACACAGGCCATGCGCATGGGCAGCCACCTCGGATTCCCAGGCTGAGACCCACCCTGTGCCTTGGGAAGGTGCCAGCAGTTGCTGCTGGTGTAAGTGAGGGTCTACTGGGGTGAAGACCCTTACAGAACGGGATCATGGGCACAGACACCAAGCAGGCAGAATGCCCTGGGACCATGCACCAGAGATCTGAGTGTGGCATCTACAAGCCCAGGGATGCCAAAGTCGGCAGCGACCACAGAGGCTGGGGGAGGCTGGGACAGACCCTGCTCACAGCCTGGGGCGGGGCACCCAGCCCACCGCCCTGACCTCAGACTTGCAGGCCCCAGAAATGCAGGAGCATGGACCTGCGTCTCAGCCACGTGGTGTGTGCCTGTCAGGGCCTCAGTTGGCCAACTCGGAGAATGCGCAGTGTGTGAGGTCCAAGCAGCAGAGCTCCGCTGTCATGCCAACATCAAAACTGTGTTTGTGTTTGAAAGTAAAAACTGTTTTTAAAAGCCGAAAGAACAGAAAGTAGAACGATATAAAGACATTTTGCTTCAGCTCCTTTGGGCCACAGTCTGGTTCCCTGACAAAGGGTGGCAACAGCAACAAGCCAAGGATGGAGGGACATCCTGCCTCAGCTCCACGCATGCACCACCAGCGTCCAGCAGTGTGACCCACAAGCCTAGCCCAACGGCATCCGGCCAGAAACGAGCAGCAGGCCATCCTGTCCTCTGCCTCCTCTGCTCCTCTCCCTGCCGACGCCGCCACCCTCTCACCCTGAAACCCACTCGCTCAGCCAGAGAATGATGTGAGGGCTCTCCAGGTGGGGACCAAAGCTGCCAGACCTGCTCTGGGCAGACATCTGTTCACACCTGTTCCCTGACACTGACCATGGGCTTCTGGAGCCATCGCCCAGGATAGGAGGACCAAAATCACCCAAGCTCAGGACACACTCATCATCCTCTCCGGAAACGGGGTGCCGACCTCAGCTATAGGGAGCAGGACGGCCATGAGAAGCTCCCAACCTCCAGCTCAGGAAAAGCTGCTTCCCACTCTGTGGCAGACCTGGGCTACAGCTGGCAACCCATGACGGCACCAGGCTGGCCCTCGGGTACCTGGCCTGAGTGCTCTCCTGGGAACCCTGGAGGTGGCCTGGCTGTAGCCGGAGCTTGCTCCCTGTGCCAGCAGCACACGTATTGGCCCAGGGCTCCCCCAGCGACCCTGTGTTGGTGTGAAGGCCTGAAGGCTCACCTGGCAGTACCCCACGCCTTGGTTGTGCATCCCATATGCCAGCAGCACGTTGTACAAGGTCTTCTGCAGGCAGGGCTCGGCCGTCTTCCGGAAACGCACATTGTCCGGGAAGGTCCGGTTCAGGTCTGCACGGAAATTCACCAAAGAGGTCACCACTCAAGCCTCTGTGTCCACCCCGTGCAGTGGGATTCTGTGCAGGACCTCAGGATTGGTTTAACCCTGGTTGCCTCTTGAATCAACCTGGGAAAGGTCAGCACAATTGAGGTGACGGCACACTGTGTCAGGAAGAAGGGGGGCTTTCTTGGAATCTGGGGACACAGGCAACAAGTTCTAACTGTCCTTTCTCTTGGGATCAGAGATGGCACAGCAGCTATCCAGAGCCACAGCCCTCATGGCCCATTTCCACACTGGCCCCACCAGCACAGCCCACCTCACCTGGGTCCCAGCTCCCCCCAGGAAGAGCCCTCCCGGCGCCAGGGTGACCATGGAAACGACACACTAAGCTCTGGGGAGCTTCCCAGTTCTGAAGACCAAGCACACAGCGAAGGAGAGGAGACTCAACCAGAAAGGGACAGACAAGCTGAGCTTCCCAGTTCTGAACACCAAGCACACAGCGAGTGGGATACGAGACAAGCCGAGTCCGGAGCACTAGATAACTGGCACTGCCGGCTTCTGTATGAGGTGGCCTCCCTGCGGGCCTCTTCCTGTCTTAGGGCCACACCCCTGTCCCACATCCCCACCCAGGCCCCGAGAGACCTCTTTCTGGAATTGTCAACATTCAAATAAACGAATCAAGGGAAAAGATGGTGCTCTTACTATTTCAGACTAGAGACAGCTGTGAATGCTCCTGTGTGGTACCCTGGCCGGGAGAAGCTTCTCCTTGCTCTCATCGTTCTATAGGAAAGGAAAAGGCTGATGTGGACGGGTGCAGGTGCGGCCACGGCTCACAGGCTCCCTGAGCACCCAACACCCCCTTACGATCCCTGTAAAATGGTTCATCCAGATGCCTCCAAGTTAGACACCAAGCCACCACCTGCCACCACCACCTGCCACCACCACCGAGCAGGCCTACTTCTGGGCCCACAGCCCAGGGCCAGAGGCAGCGACTTCAGCAGAGAGCCACCCAGTGTCCATGGAGTCCGAAGGGTGAACTAAAGGTGGTGCCCACGTCCCAGGACACTGCAGCCTTAAAAGGAAGGGTCCTGACCCTCTGCAGCCCCAAGGAACCTCGAGGCCACTGCTCAGAGGAGGATACGTGCGGGGATTCCTCCTGTGAGGACCCTCAGGCAGCCAGGCAGGTTAGTGCCCAGTGAGGACAGTTTCAGTTTGGCAAAATAAAATGGTAACTTTTATGTTTTACCTTTACTACGATAAAACAAAAAGACTGATCCCAAACCACACTCAACAGAACCTTTAAAATCACTTTTCCAACAAACAGCAGGATTCCATGTGCTCTGCTACGCACAGCTTCCATGAGCTCCCTGTGCCCACCTCCATCTGCACCTCTGCCCTGCCGCGTGAGGACCTGGGTGGGCTTCTGTTCTGTGCCCAGGATGCAGCCTCTGGCTCCCACGGCTGGAGCCTGAGGACCTGAGCCCAGGAGGGCAGCAGCACAAAGCCCTGCACCCGTCAGGGCCACCCCTCCCTCAACCTCCTGTTTTTCAACATAAACGGGTTCATTTAAAAACTGTGTCGCCTTCACATCTGTATTTCTCAAAAGGTGTTAAAATTGGAGAGGACATCTATTTCCTAAACAGCTCCTGTTCAACTTGGGTCAAAACTCTTCCAGCACTTTGAGCTTCTCCGAGTTCCGTGAGCTCAGGGCTCACTAAGGGCCCTGAGGCAAGAAGCTGAGAGTTGCTGGTGACTGGTTCTCTGTGCCCAGTGCTGCTGGCTGCTGCCCTCCCGAGAGCGGGTGAAGAGCTCGTGAGCCAACAGGCACTCCAATATTTTCTGGATGGATTAAAAACACTGTCCTTCCCATGAATGCTTCAGTTTATTTTTCCTCCAAAATGTGATTTCAAATCAAAACGAGCTGATGCGTCTTTGACAACAGCTTTCTCCACAGGCCTCAGGGCTGCGCACAGGGCAGCACTTCTGCTGCCCGAGCTGCCTGGTCCACCACCCCGCCACGTGCAGGCCCTGGCTCCCACCTGTCCTGATGGCCTCCTCCAGGCAGGAACTTCGCTCTCTCTGGAGCAGCCGGTGGTAGTAGCCAGGGTTCTGGTCCATCTGGGCCTGGGCTCCACTCACTGCCATCCAGACACGGGCCCGGTGTTCCAGCGGGATCCCTTTCCGGACATAGCGTTTCACTGGAACCAAAAGGATAGATAGCGCCCACGAGTTAGAACCAGGAGGGGCTGAGCGTGCCCCCTGTGGCTGAGGGCCTTCAGCTCCCACGCCTGCCCTCCCTAAACAACGCGGGCGGAAGGCCCAGACGTCAAGCCTTCCCCCAAGCCCACACACACACTCTGTAAATTCTCCAAGACACACTCCTCTCCCCACAGAGCAGCACGAGAGGTGGTACAGTCACGGCTGCTCATCTTCGGCCCCGCCAAGCACCTGAGGAGACAGGCCAGGGCTTCAGGCTCCTCCCAGGTCCTCCCCTTCTGCCTGCCCTGTGGACTCTGCCAGACTCCAGGCCCTGCCTCGGGCTCCTGCCCTGGAAGACTCACCCCAGCAGCCCTGTGCCCTCTGTGCTGAGCCTGAGCAGATACAGAGCCACATGGAGAAAAGGGCACAGCTCAGCGGCCGACCATGGGCTGAGTGGGCACCAGGCCAGGCGGAGATGGCCCTCTGCAGAAGAGGGCAGGTGCTGACCCTCTGCTGTTCCTGGGAGCTGCAGGCAGACTGGCAGGGGCCAAGGCACAACTTCAGGCAGTGCAGCCCTCACAGGACCCCATGTACCAGGCTCAGGTGCTGGCACCGACCTGGCGGTGAGAACAGTGGGCCCAGTCAGGAGCACAGCACCCACGTGGACTATGGCTGAAGGGCAGAGCCAGCAGGGCTGAGGTGAGCACACACGGACCTGGGGGCGCTTGGGAGGTGGTGCTAGTGGTCAGTCCTGGTTCTGAGGCTGACCTGTATATTGAGCCCTACAGCTCGTGGTTTTATTTTCATTTTCATTATTTCATTTGTGCTGGCGATCAAACCCTGTTTCACGCATGAGTCTCACCACTAAGTCACATCCCCAGCCAGTAATTAGTAATCTTCTAATGACCACAGAAACAGAGGAGCAGACTCGATAACTGATGCCCAGGGAGACTGACAGGCCAATCAGATCAGACCAGGTGCCTGTGCCTACACGACATCAGCCTGCAAAACAGCGAGCTTCCAAGGCTTTGCGGTGTCCCTCTGCCACTGCATTAGGGACACACCATTCTGAAGTAGCCACGCTGCAGGGAATGCCAAAGTCTGCACGTCAGACGCCCCAAGGCCACATGGCAAGGCCTGGTCCCAGGTGGCACTTCTGGGAGGGTGCCACCTCTGAGAGTGGGGCCCGGAGAGGTCCCTGGGTCAATGGGCGCTCTGCCCGACAGGGACTGTGGGACCCTGGCCCCCGGCCCCCTCGTCCTCTTGCTCTTGTGCTTCTTGGCCTTGGGGTGAGCAGTTCTGCTCGTGCTATCATGCACAGCTTCACCAAGGCTCAGAACAGCAGAGCCAGCCACCCACAAGGGCGCCTCCGAAGCTGAGCCAAGAGAGACCTCAGGTCGTGCTATAGTAACAGCTGGCCGAACAGGAAGAAAAGAAGTAGAAATTCGTGCAGTTAGTGACATTTCACAAGGATCCTAAGCCCTGGGAAGGACCTCACAGGCTCCAACAGGAGGTCCATGAGTAACAAACGTTGTTAACACAAGTTTCAGGGACCCACAGTTATGAACATCTGGGCCTGGGCACCTGGATGCAGGCACCAGGAGGACAAGCCTCACCCACTGCCCACGGGGCCTCCCAGGCAGGCTGACAAGAGCTGTGGGTGGCCAGGCCAAGCACCATCCACAAGAACCAAAGAACCTGGGAGATCCTCTTTGCAGCTTAGAAGTGTCCTCGAGGATCCTGCTCTAACAAGATCATCTCAGCCAGCTTGTCTAATCACTGTGTTTGTGAACAAGGAGAGCAGGAGCTTGTCCCACTTAAAATTCAAGCAGACACTAATAATTTGACCTGACCTTCCCTCCAAATTAGTAGATTTGTACTGAAACTGGGTCGTGGGTCTCAGAACCCCTCAGAGGGCACAGTGACCAGAGTGCTCTGAACGTTTTTAGTCACTCTTTGCAGAACAGCATCAAGAGGGGTCAGTCCCAACACCAGCAGGGACTGTTCTAACCAGAGAAAGGACACGTGCAAACCAGGGGTGTCTCCACAAACCAACAGCGAACAACCAGGAAGCAAAAATTTTAAAGGTGTCATTTACAATAACACCAAACAGTAACAGAAAAGGGTCTAAACCAAACGAAGCATCTGCAGGGTCTGAATGCTGAACACTGCAGAAGGAATCAAAAGACCCAAGCAAATGCAGACAAACGCCCCACCCATGGGCTGGGAGACTGATAACTACAGTAACAACAACATGGTGTTGGTGAAAGGTCACGCAAGTGGATTAATGGACACAGGAAAGAACCAGAGACGGGCTCACACAGACAGAATCAAGTGTCTTTTGACAAAGTTGCACATAGAATAATCTGTCCAGCGGCTGTGGTTGTAGCTCAGCGGTAGAGTGCTCACCTAGCACGTGCGAGGCGCTGGGTTTGATCCTCAGCGCCACATAAAAATAAATAAATAAAATAAAGTAAAGGTATTGTGTTCAACTACAACTAAAAAATAAACATTAAAAAAAGAATAATCTGTCCAAAAGAAAGAATGGATTAAAAAAATTAAATTGTAACAAGGAAGTGTAGCCGCTTGAACGTTCACACACTTTTGGGAGAAATGCAAAATTGAACAGTCGTTTAGAAAAAGAATCTGCAACTGATTTTTCCTGTTTTGTGTGTGGGGAGAGGGCACTGGACCTAAAGCCCTGCGTATGCTAGGAAATGCAGTTTCCTACTAATCAAACTTCGACAGGACCCGGCAATCCAGTCTAAGTTGTTTCCCAAGAGAGAGGAAAAAGTAAGTTCACACAGAAGCACCTGCCTGTTTACAGGGTCGGCTGGGCAGGTCCCAAACATCAACTGCCGGCTAGAGAGATCCAGAAAGTGCGTCACTCCTCAGCCAGGGAAGGGAGTCAGCCACCAAGTACACAAGAGGGTCCCAGGAGTCTGATGCAAGGTGTCCAAAAGCGCTTGCAAGCTCCGCCCACTTACAACAGTGGGGGAGCTGATGGCAGGGTGAAACCCACACCCCAGTACCAGGGATCGGACCCATGAGTGCCCAGTCACTGAACCACATTTGTAGCCCATTTTATTTTTTATTTATTTATTTTTTTAAAGAGAGAGTGAGAGAGGAGAGAGAGAGAGAGAGAGAATTTTTAACATTTATTTTTCAGTTCTCGGCGGACACAACATCTTTGTTGGTATGTGGTGCTGAGGCTCGAACCCGGGCTGCACGCATGCCAGGCGAGCACTACCGCTTGAGCCACATCCCCAGCCCCGCCCATTTTATTTTTTATTTTGAGCCGGGGTCTTGCCAAGTTGCTGAGGCTGGCTCTGAATTCATGATCCTCCTGCCTCAGCCCTCTGTGGGATGACAGGCTTGCACCAGCACAGTTGGCAAGAAGCAGAATTTCTGAAGGTGATAGAAGTGTTTTGAATCTTCACTGTGGTGAAGACTATGTCTAAACTCACAGAAATACAGCCAGGTAAAAATGTTTTCCTGTAAATTTAAAAGACAATTTGGCAATATAAAGTCTTGTTTTGTTTTGAATGAAAGGGCAAAATGGTTCTACACACCAACTTCGACTTCAGACCCCTGCTCTGTCTGAGCCCAGGGATGCACGCCTGTAATCCCAGTGACTGGGAAGGCTGAGGCAGGGGCACTACAAGTTCCAGGCCAACCTGGGCGGCTCAGAGAGATCCTGTCTCAAAAATTATAAAGTGCCAGGATGTGGCTTCCCAGGAAGATGCTCCTGGATTCTCTCCCCCGTACAAACAAGCCAGAGACAACTGCTCTGCTGACCATAACTGCACACCTGGGGAGCTCAGTCTCAATGTACAGAGAGACGGAGCACAGCCTGGTGTCAGGGGCAGGACAAGGGGCCCGAGGCCTGGCTGGCTCTGGCAATGGCAGCCACACTTGCAGGTTACACAGAACAAAAGCTTCTGCTACTTTTTGACAAGTTTGCTATCTGAACCTACACTGTTTCTTCAGCAGGGAATGGAATGGTTTCTTGTCCTCCCAGACTGACCCTCTCCCAAGGGCAGGGCCTGCGCACAGATGTACCCAGAGAATTAGCTTCCATCTGTCTGCCCTGACAAAGGAAGAAAAGTCTCATATTTTGGCATTTGTCTTTGAAAATGTTACTGTAATTTAATTTTCGTTTAGATGTGTTAACATCTTAAGCAACTCTGAAGGAGATCTGAAAGAAGTCCCTTTCACACCCAGACAGGAAATGAAACCGGAGAGCAGAACCTTGTGTGCCGAGGTCAGTCTTTCTAGGCTACAGGAGCGACAGGCTATAGGGCTGCTGGCAGACACTTACAACAGAAAAATAACGTGTGCCCTGTACCCGCAAACAGTGCACTGAGCAGAGTAAGTGTGTCTTAAGACACACTGAATGCCAACATTTGTAGGTAACCGTGCTACTGGGCACACAAAAGGTGGGTGACATGCCTTCACAACATGACAAACACCCAGTGAGCGCGACGTCACACTGGAGGGGCGCCTGGTGACCCCGGGGCCTGAAGCTGAGCACACTGCCACCCAACTGCACCCACCCAGACCATCTGGCAGGAAAGCCTGGATCTTCTCCTATTTCAGACCTCACAGTCCACCTGGAGTTTTGCCTGCACTAAGGGCCTTTCGTCCACAGTAAGGGACCCAGAATCCACACCTTGTGCCAACAAGGACACACAGGATGCAGACCCCCTCACCCCTACCAGACTGAGCAGAACCTCAGGCTGATGCTGGTGGCTCCCAGCCCTCAGGCTGAGCATCCCTGAGTGGCACAATGATCTCCCCCCAGTCCTGTGACAGTGATTGTGCTCATTACCATAATCACAGAAATGTGAGCAGGAAAAGGCTACTTCAATAAAAACTAAGTCAAATTTTTAGAAAGAATTAAGATAGTGCTCAAAAGAAGCAAAGCAAAGCAAAACTGCTAGACTAGAGTGAGAGCCTGGGAGCATTTTGTATTCTGCATTCAGACTGCTTCCCAGATGCCTTCTATTCCTGCTCCAGCTAGACCCCCCAGCATGGGATCAACAACAAACACAGGCAGAAGGACCGTGCCCTGGTCTCACAGGAGACACATCCCTCAGGGACTCTTCCCACTGGGCCCCTGTGGTGCAGAGCTCATGCCATTAGTTGTAAGCCTGTGTGCTGGCACCTCTGCTCTTGGGGGACACCTGGACAGTCCCTAGTGGTCACTTGTATGAGAGGCTGGGGCCTACAGCAGTCAATAAACAACTTCATTTTCCAACCCTTAGTGTGACCGGAATGTTTCCCATGTGCGTAATCTTGCATGTTTTCAAGTATATATGTACACCCCACACACACACACACACACACACACACTGTACCTGTACCTATCGCGCACAGTGCAAACACGATATGCATACCAACATGTGACATCTTAAGTTAAAAGACAACTTTTAAGAATAAGTCCAAAAGAAGAAAAGTAAAAGTACGTGTTTGCTGGAGCATGGACAAACAGGTGACAGGAAGGGACAGCAGGGTACCTGTGGGACACCCAGGACCCTGACTTCAGGGCTGTAAAGCCAAGGCGAGCCACCCCTGCAGTCCCTTGGGCTCTGCCTTGTATGCTACACTGGGAGCCTTTACCCCCCTCTCACCCACCCTCTCAGCAACAAGCTTGGAGGGAGTGGGGGCAAGAAGCCCAGGGGCTGAGCAGGGACCAGCTTCCCCACCCCAGTCCTCTCTCCCGCAACCCAGCACCGCCTAGGAACACTCTGCCGACATCTTTAAAACCCTTCAAGAGTCAGGTGTGGGGCTGGGGCTGGGGCAGGCTGAGCGGTAGAGCCAAGCCGGAGCAAGGCGCTGGGTTGGATCCTCAGGACAACATAAAAGTAAATAAAATAAAGGTACTGTGTACAATTACAACTAAAAAAAAGATTTTTAAAAAAGAGTCAGGTGCTTCTGTCTGCTCACTGTCCACGCGGCACCCTAGGCCCTCAGGCCAGTACAGGGTCCTCTGCTTCATGTCTACTCTCCCTCACACCTCTACCATCTGGCTCATCCAGCTCTGTCCCTTGAAGCCTAGTCCTCACTGGCCCCTCTTGGGAGGCGACTCCCAAGCCAACTCAGGCACTGCCCTGCTGGTGCGCTGGAGGTCTGTAGTATGTGGCCTCTTGCAGGCCAACACTGCCTTGCCCCTTGACAAATACTGAAGTCACCATCCTGGTCAAGCCACTTTGCAGGACGGGCGACTCCCAGCAAGGAAACAAAAGATCTGCACATAAATAACACCTGTGGCTTGGACAGTGACGGGGAAACACGGGGGTCTGGACAGGGCCCACTCCCTCAACTTCCACTTTCTCCGTGAAGAAGGGGCAAAGGAGAGCCTGCCCCATCTGATTTTGAAGGTAGAAGACGGGCTTTGTTTCCGGGTGCTGCGTCTGGAGAAGCAGCCTCACCGCCGGCCTCGGGAAGGAGCTGGACTTCGCCCGTCGGTGAAGGGGGTGGGTGGTGCACCCGCTGGCTCCCTCACCTGTGGCGCTTCTCCGGACCGCGCCGCCGCCCTTTAGAAGTCTGGACCACTTTATGGCTCTCTTGGTGAGTATTACCAGGTACGTGGAGAAGAATTCTTCGTAAGCTGCGTAATCAAAGTCTGCAGGCCTCTCAAACCCATACGGATCGACCCTGGACACAAAGAAAATTCTGTTTTCCAGTCCAAGTTTCCTCGCCCGCTGGAGTCGGCACGGAGCGCGACCCCCCACCGGCCCCTCCTCCTTTCGCCACCCCCTCCCCGGCCGGGCGCTCCCGGACCTGCACCCCGCGGACCCGCGTCCCTCCCGTCGCGCCTTCACCGGACCCTGCACCCCGCAGACCCCCTCTCTGCCTCATGCTCCTCCCTCCCTGACACCCCGAGTCCCTGCCGGGCCTCCTCCCTCCCCGATCCCGCCTCACTGCGACTCCCCATCTCTCCCGACCCTCGCCTCCAGTCCCCTCGGTCCGGGATCCTCCCTGGCAACCGTCAGCGCGGCGCCCCCGCCGGAGCCCCCGGGGCTCAGTCCTTCGCCACCCACCTGGGCACCCGGGCCCGCGCCGCCTGCAAGCGCTCGGCGGGCTCCATGGGGGCGGACCGCCGACCCCACAAGAGCGCGGACTCCAACCCCGGGCAGAGCCCAAGCCACGGCTGAGCCCCAGCCCAGCGCGCCGCCAGCCCCGGGGCGCGCTTGTCCTTCCGGCGGGGCGGGGCCCAGGCGACCGCGGAGCGCCGGGGGAGGGAGGGCCGGGGGAGGGGCCGGCGGGGGAGGGAGGGGCCGGCGGGGGGAGGGGAGGAGGGCCCGGGCCGGGGCTGGCGGTGGGCGGGGAGCCCGCGGGCGGAGGGGGCGGCGGGCCGCGTGCACCTGCTCCTCCAACTACCCCGACCTCTCCGCCGTGCGCAAAGACCAGGGGCTGTGAATCCAACTAGGAATCCAGTTTGGCTTCGTGCGCGCGCCCTAGATTCCAGCCGTGCGGCCCCGGTGTTGTTCTCTTGTGGAGAAAAAGCGCAGACCCCATTTTCCGTCAGCTCCCCTCCGTTTCGGGTCCGAGAATATACAAGTTGGAGGCCTGCATCCCGCGCCCACCGAGGACCCGTTCGGCCTCCTCAAACCCGGGGTTAGGGGACCGGGAGCCCTGAGCCAGCGAGGGGGTGGCGTCCCGCCCTGGGTCCACCCAAGGGTCTCCTCCCGGTGTGATGGGCCTGGGGTAGGCGCACCACTGCAGCCCCGGGTAGCCGCAAAGCGGGACTATACGCTGGACCTTGGAAGGAGCGCCAGCGCGTCCAGGGCAGCACCTCGTGCGGGTGGGAACTCGGTGCCTTGCGATCTCTTAGGTGCCACCTCCCGCTAGGGGACCGCGCCACCCCGTCGGCCGCCTCCTATGTCCCGTCGCCGCCGCCTCCTATGTCCCGTCGCCGCCGTGGCATCCTGGGATTTCAGCATTTGGGCGTGAGAACCACGTGTGGCTCTCGGTTCCTGGCCCTCGGCCGTCGGTTTTAGTTCGTTGTGGCAACCTGGCGAGGTAAAGGGTACTTCTGCATCCTCGGCCTCCTCCCCATGCCCGGGTACTTTAAATGGGGTCAGCAGTGGGCAACCAGGCAATTAAGAAGACATCTTCTCTCCAACGTCCTGAGACAGGGTCCGGGTCCAGAACCCCCCGCCCCGAAGAGGCCGCCCACCCTGGAGGAAATCCCTGCTGGAAACAGGGCGTTCGCTGGATGGTAGGAAAGAAAGGCACCGCAGCTCTGCGCTGCAGTTGCTGGGCCTCTGAGAACTAAGTGGGCACTTAGTTGTTCCAGAATGTTCCTGAGAACTCCTGGCAGGGGACGTGGAAAAACGTCTGTAGAAGTGGACAAGCCCCTACATGGGGAACAACCTGTGTCCCCCTCAGCCTTCTCCAGGCCCTGGAAGACGGCTGGAAATTCATTGCTCACCAGCCTAGTCTCAAACCCCTGTTTACAAGCTGTGCCATTTGCTAGTTCTGGGCGGGGGGACCTCTTGAATTGACAGCCCAGACCAGTGAGGCCTGAGGTCTGGGGAGTGGGGGAGCAGTCTGGAGTCTGCATCATCCTCACCTACACGCAATAGAGCTATGGCCCAGCCGACAGAGCTGAAGGGCTCAGCCAGGGCCTCAGGCCTCTCCCTCTGCCGAGCTTTTGTTAGAGCACGATGCAAGAAAAGACCACTGACTCCAATTAAAATCAAATTAAAGCAAGCTTATTATTTCGACCGGCCGGGCTGCCTTGCCCCTCAAAATCGTGGGAGCCAAGGACAGCCCTGAGGCTTCTTTGTGGCCCAGTTTTATAGCCCAAAAAGTTACACAAAGGGGGGTTACAGATAACAACACTCTGAGGAGCATAACACAAGCTTACATTTTTGCTGGCCTCGGCATCAGAATTTATGGAGATTTTAGAGACTCAGAGAGGGTCGTTATCCGGCCAGGGAAGGCCAGAATTTATGAGGCGTCACTAAGGTTTAGGAAAGGGTTGTTATATGGTCAGGGAAAACCGGACCTGGGTGAGTTCAGGGCACGGGCAGGCATTCCAATCAGCTTTACAACATCAACTAATGGCCAGGCCATACAGACATCCTGATATTTTTACAGAAAACAGAAATGAATCCTTCATCACTTGTGACAGGCTGGCTTCTGATCTCGTGAGAGAACCAGGCTAGGTACATCACTTTCCTTCCTCCCAAGCCACACTTGGGTCTGTAGCCCGCCCAAGCAAAAGTAAGATGCCCTCCCTGCTCCTGGTCTGACACCTCCTGCCTCACTTCTCCTCCCTCCTCCCTCGGGTTCCCAGCCCAAGTCTGGCCTTCCTGCTTGGAGGGGCGGGCTGGGGGGGGCAGCTCCATTCTGGCTGCAGGTCAGGGCACCCCTGAGGCCGCTCTGCAGGTCAGGGCACCCCTAGGGCCACTGCTCTGCAGGTCAGGGTGCCCCTGGGGCCCATCTTTTGTAATTCCTGCCCCTTGCTGAGGGTGTTGGGAGTCCCACAGGATCCCTCTGTGCCCTTGGAGAGCAGCCCTGGCCCATGGCTCCCACACCGGCTGGGAATCAGGCCCCAGGACGCCTGGCACTTAAACCAGAGGGTGAGGGCCTACCCTCCACGGAGTTCAGGCCCAGATGTGACCAGTGCAAGTCCACTGTCCCCAGGGAGTCAGATAAGAGCAGCTGCCCTCCAGGAAGAGTGGGGAGGAAAGATACTAGGCCCCGCCCAAGGCCTGAGGGTGGCCAGCAGCCACAGCAGGGAGAGCTGGAGGTCCCCTCCCACTCCCCTGTGGACCAGGAGACAGGAGCCCACCGTGCCCTGAGGAGCCTTCCTCCTCCCACCTCTCAGCCTGGTGAGAGCCTGGCGCCTTGCTGCGTGGCCAGCCAGGGTCAGCAGGACAAGGGTCCCAGCAGTCCGTCCCCGGGCTTCAGGGGCCACTGTGCAGCTCACTGTGGCACTGAAGCCTCAGGGCATGGGCCCGGGCTGTGGCTCAGTGCTAGAGCGCTTGACGTGAGGGACTAGGTTTAGTCCCCAGCACCACATAAAAAACAAAATAAAGGTATTCTGTCCATCTACAACTTAAAAATATTAAAGAAAAAAAGCCTCAGGGCAGCTGCTGTCAGCAGACACTCTGGTCACCCCGCCTGCAGGAGGTCTCGGCGAGTGAACTCTGACTCTGGGGCCCTCTCCTCAGGCAAGCCCCCAAGGGCATCCCAGACCTGAGAACAAGCAGCACTTTGTGGAAGGACAGAGTCAGCATCAGGCAGACCTACTGACCCTCATCACCCTGAACCACACAGGTAGCCGCAGAGCCTGCCCTGGGATCCTGGCCCCGCCACAGGCCTAACCCAAAGAACCAACTAGAGACATGAGGAGGGAGGGATGGGATCTGTCCCGCCAAGGAGTTAAGGGCTGGCAGCCATTTCTTTACCACCCCTTTGTCTTTTTTTTTTTTTTTTTACATCCCCAGTGATGTCACATTTAGGGCTAGATACTGTATTTTGAAAATGGTCCATGGGACTTTCTTTTTTCTTTTTTTTAAATCATAACTCAATCAAGAAATATATATATGTATATATTTTAGCATTTCCCTTTTTTATTTTTATATGACAGCAGAATGCATTACAATTCTTATTACACATATAGAGCACAATTTTTCATATCTCTGGTTTATACAAAGTATATTCACACCATTCGTGTCTTCATACCTGTACTTTGGATAATGATGATCATCACATTCCACCATCATTTCTAACCCCTGCCCCCTCCCTCCCCTCCCACCCCTCTGCCCTGTCTAGAGTCCTCTATTCCTCCCATGCTCCCGCTCCCTACCCACTGTGAATCAGCCTCCTTATGACCATGGGACTTTCTATCCTCATGCCTATATGCAGGGTTGGAACAGGTCAGAACTGTGTTCAAATGCAAGAGCACAAAGCTCCAAGCAATCTCTGTTCGCTCAGTCAGCAGACTTGGGCATCACTGTTGCTGAAAACTCAGTCCTTGTCCCCTTGCCAATTCAATAAGAAGGACGTGATTTTGAGAAAAATGAAAAAGAAGGTTTATTGCTTTGCTACCAAAGGAGAAAAAGTAAGATGCCCTCCCTGCTCCTGGTCTGACTCCTCCTGACTTACCTCTCCTCCCAACTCCCTCTGCTTCCCAGCCCAACTCTGGCCTTCATGCTTGGGGGACAGGGGGGTATGATTCTGTCCCAAAGGCTATGATTCTGTCCATCTGCATGAACAAGGGCTTTTATACAGGTGATTCAGAAAAAATGAGATTAGGGAGGAGAGATCAGGAAGGAGAAGTTCAGGGAAAACAAGATGGGGAGGAGAAGTTTAGGGAAGAGAAGATTTGGAAAAAGAAAAAAGTGTAAGTTTCAAAGCCACAAGGGATATAGTCAAAGCATCAAGTGAACCCTGTTACAATTCCCCACCGTCAACTTCTACATTCCATTTCTATGGAAAGTGGGCTACAACTTCCTGCTAAAAGGGGGTGAAGTTGGGGGAAGTGACCCAAGACCCTTGTTCTCTATCAGGTAAGTCATGGATCGTTAAGGGTATTCAGCATCAGAGCAGACCTGCCTGAAGTCCAAAGTGGCAGATGGCAGGCGACGGGACAAGGCACATGTAGGGCAGGGGTCATGCTAAGACAACAATAAAGACAGCAAAGCCATACTTTTTTGTCAGCAATCAGCACAAACAATTTGTATTTCAGCCAGTCTTTAAAAAACACAAGTACAGTAACTCATAATCTTATCAGTGAAAAACAGATCAAATTCAATGTGAAAGAGGTTAGAAAGATTCGTAGGTCTATGAAGTCAGACTCAAATTAACTCAGGATAAATCTGTAACTCTTGTGATTACTATTATTAGACACTCACAGCCAAGAGCCCTTCCTTTATAGCCTTGAGCTTTACTGACTGTTAGCAGGGCTGACATCAGTCCATCTTAATTTATATTTTAAAACATCTTCTTTTTTCTTTTAAATGTCCATGTAGGACGGTGCTTTTAGGTTCTACTCTCCTGCCAGCTGTTTAGACCAAGTTGGTAAAAACTGACCTTGTTTCTATCTAGTCTTAGGAGTCAGCTGAGACTCCTCAGGGGTCACTCTTGGGGACATGTGCGAAGCCTCCTGCCCGTCCCGTAGCTTTCCTCCACCAGCCACCTGCCAGGATGGGTCGGGTCTGGCTATCAAACATGGCTTCCTTTGGGAGCACCAGGGAGACCTCTATCTCTGGTGGCCCTCCTCTTTGCAGTGTCACTGGTTGGCCTCCTGTTCTTCAGGTCCCCTCAGTGGCTTGGAGTCGCAGGGCCCAGAGAGGGTCCTCTGTTCCTCAGGTCCTGGCGGACCTTAGAGGCTAAGTGCCAAAATATGGGCTGTTTTTTGCTCGGCCCTTTTACTTCCTTGACTTTGGCTGTTTTTGGTTTTAAACACCCAGGAAGCTAGTTTCACCAATGTTCAAGAGGGAGTAACAAGCCATAACTTGATATCTAGGATTTCACAGATCCCACTTCCATTTTATTACGGTGGTATGAGTACTGGAAGTCAGCCTTGTGTACTGTCTATCCTGTAGGTGGTGGCTTATTATCTCAGATTAACCCAGGTTTTTTTGTTTTTTAATGAATGAATACTTCTAATAGGCAACAGTTATAAATTTTACAGGGAAAATACAAAATGAAATCAACAGACCAAAAACATTCCGTTTGTGTAATAGCTGGAAACTAAGGAAAATGCCTTTTATTATCTTGAAACTTTACTTAGTTACATATTATATTCACTGTTTGAGATCACAGTAATCTTTACAACAAAAATCAATCTTTTGAACGGCTGTAAAGGAGCTGAAGTCTAGTCTGTGTGGAGTCATTCTAACATGGGGTACGGGGGGAGGCAGAGCCTTGTCTCGGTGAGGAGGGGCTCTTCACAAAGGACAATTCAACACGACATCTGACACATGAATCCAAAAGGCCAAGAAAGGGGCTGGGGATGTGGCTCAGGCGGTAGTGCGCTCCCCTGGCATGCGTACGGCCCGGGTTCCATCCTCAGCACCACATACAAACAAAGATGTTGTGTCCACCGAAAACTAAAAAATAAATATTAAAAATTCTCTCTCTCTCTCTCTCTCCTCTCTCACTCTCTCTTTAAAAAAAATACAATAAGGGGGGCTAGGGAAGAATAGAGTTACTTTGGAATAGGCAGAGGAGAGTGAGGGAGGGAGGGGATGTGGAGGTAGCAAGGACAGCAGAGTGAACTGACGGTATCACCTGTGTCCACATGGGATCAAGGACCAATGTGATCTCACATCATGTACAACCAGAGAATGAGGAGTCTGCTCCATTATGTAGGATGTGTCCAAGTGCATCCTACTGTCATGTAGAGCTAATTAGAACAAATAATAAATAAACATACTGAAGAATGAAAAAGGGGCAGGGGCTTAGAGGTTAAGCAGCCCTGGGTTTGAAACCCGGCACCAAAAACAAAACAAACCAAAAACACAAGCCTCAGTACAGACAGGGCAACACAGCACCCAGAGAGGCAGACGCGGGGCAGAGCAGGGTGCAGTCCAGGGGGCAGGGTGGGCTGGGTGTGGCTCCAGGATGGAGGGTCCTGGGAGAGGCTGTGGTGCTGGAGGGGCCCCTTCTCCACAGGAGGGTCTAACCTGGGCTTCTCCAGAAATCTCCACCATGGCTGATCTTAGGACTGTCAGCAAGAGTCTCTTCAAAAGAGTCCCCTGTAGATAAACTTGCTATTTTCGTGTCGCCCTGTTTACTTGGCCACTGGCGGGGAAGATGCCATCCTTCCAGGTGCTGGACACCCCTTACTAGTTTTTCACAAACGTATCCAGTACAGTAGTTTGTAGAAATGTGCAAACAAGGCCTCTGGCCTTGAGCTGGGCTTCACAGAGATGTCTACATTTTTAGGATAAGTTACAAAGGGGCTCCATGGTAACAGCTGGCAGGGGGAGGAGAGAGAGGGGAGAAGAAGCTCCCCCCTTCTCAGGTGTGGTCCTTGAAGTGTTAACTTGCCCAAAACAGTGAGAGAAAAAGCTGATTTATGTGAACTGCTGCAGACTGTGAACTTCTGAGCCCCTCCCCTTACACACTGGGTATAAAACTCTGAAACTCCCTGAACTCGGGGTTCAGGGGATTGATTGATCACAGCAAAAGCTGTGCCCTCTGAACCTGGCCACAGCCAAATAACACTGTGTCCTGCTGTCTTCGGTGCCTTGCCTCCTCTGTCCCTACAGCGGTGCCGGCTGGCACAACTTGTATCCAAGAACCACAAATGGTGCGTTTCAGTGGGCGAATGGCAGGGGATGTGTCTCGGCTCGGATGTGAAGTCCCCCTAAAGCTCTCCTGCGGGACCAGGCAGGAAGGCTCAGAGTGAGAAGGTGGACTGGTGGGTCCCTGCAGGCAGGTGGGTTTGCCTCGGGTTGCGACTGTGAGCTGAGCTCAGCTCTGCTTCCTGGGGCCAGGCTGCCGCCCTGTCCGGGCCACACTCCTTCCCAGGATGCTCTGCCTCACTCACCGCAGCCCAGAGGAGTAACTGACCTCTGAAACCCTGAGCCTCAGGTGCCTTTCCTCCTCTCACTCTTCTTGTCAAGATTCTGGTCAGAGCAAGGACAAAGGGGACTAAAACAGGATACAAATTACGTTACAATAAAACACAATAGTTAAAGCCTCTATGGAGTTTGACGAGGGCCAGGCGAGGCCATATCCAAGTACCACAAAGAGCCTCGGTCACACGCACCAGCAGGGACAAAGAGGAAGTCCACAGAAAAAGTAGGATTCGCCAAGGTTTTTTTTTTAATACTTATTTTTCAACTTTCGGTGGACACAACGTCTTTTTATTTTTTATTTTTATGTGGTGCTGAGGATGGAACCCAGCGCCGGCGCATGCCAGGTGAGCCCGTTACCGCTTGAGCCACATCCCCAGCCCCTGCCAGTTTTAAAAAAGGACTGTGACCTGCTAACCTCTGGCAGTCCGGTGGCCCCCTGTGGCAGAGGGGTTCCTGCGACACAAACAGCACGTCCCACGCAGGGACCCCCGCCTTTCCTGCCTATCCGTAGGCACCAGGACGGATCCGGGGAGCCCTGGTGTGGGTTCCCTGCTTCTTCAGCCCCCTCCCCATCTGCAGGAGCACAGAGGACCTGGAGGTGCTGACCTCACCGCAGCGTCTCCTCCCGCTGGCCAGGGCCAGGCCACCTCCCATACTTCGCACTGACAGGAGACTCTGTTCAGGAGGTGAACACTGGCTCTCGCCTCCTGGCCTCTGGTTGGCATTTTCATTGGCCTCTGCAAGATTTATGGTCTCTGGCTCTTTCCTTGAGCCTCCCTGGCAGGGCCACGCGCGGGGAGAAGTGACAGACCGGCTTTAAGGCCAGCTCAGATGGGTGCCTTCCCCAACACGGAAGTCCTCCCGCAAGGGTTCGTGGCCACCGCCGTCGCTGCGCCTCCTCGCTGCCCTGGGCACAGCTGCACTGTGCTAGTCCACAGCCGCACTCCGCCTGCAGCCCCGGGTCACGGCGTCACCGCGGCGCCGGGCCTCCATCGTGCACCCTCTGCCGAGCTGCCCAGGGTGGGACCAGCGCCCCTGCTGTCCAGGTCTTCACAGCAGGAGGGGACGGGACGCGCAAACCCACAGCACCCGTCCGTGTCACGAGTCGGAGGGGCGGGGCAGGGCGGTTCCAAAGAGGCACCGGCTCCCAGACGCCCGGGCCGCGAGCTGCGCTGGCGACACCGCTGGGCCCGCGCCCAGGCTCCGCAGGCACCGAGCCAGCTCTGAGCGAGCGCTGCGCAGGACCGGGCTCACCCGGCGTCCCACTCCCAGGCGGAGCGCTGCGGCGCACGCCACGTCCACCACCCAGGCGACAGCGCACACGTCGGCGCGACACACGCCGACAGGACCCAGAGCCAGGGATCGGAGCTGGCAGCTGCTGCAGGGCTCTGGGTCCTGCTCCCCAAGGCTCGGGAGGCGCTTCCGCCCGGCGGTGGCCGCCCGGTGTGTGTGTGCCGACTCGCCTCTGCCGGCTCCGACTGGTTCCAGCAAACCGCCAGGCCCCGGTGTGGGCAGCAGCCGACCTGCGGCGCGGTGCGGGATTGCGCAGCCGCACCTCCCGGGGCTCCGCGGGCTGGGCTCCGGGGACAGCAGCGCCCTCTGCTGGCCCCGAGCCAGAGGCGGTGGCGTGGCGCCGCGGGTCGCAGGTGCGGAGGGGGCGGTGACCTGGCCCACCCACCTGCGGCGCCCTACTCCGGGTGGCTCGCCTGCCACGCCCCCAGCCCCGAGACGGGAACTGAGGCCCACTGGGCATGGTCACTTAGGCAGAGTCACCAGAAGGGGCAGGGGGCCTGAGCCTGTTGGGGCCGGGATCCTTGGCCACTGAGCATGTCAGCTAAGTGTGGTCCTTGGGATCTGCAGGCCGACTGCTGCCCACCAGGGACACCGCCCCTCGCCGCGTGTATCCTACTCTCCCCTTTATATCCGTGTATATGTAACCTACCGTCGTAGGGGATTTTAAACTCCAAGTGGTGAGACACTTCATTTCAGAAAACTATGTTTTAAAAACAATTTTAAATGGCTTTATAACATTTTGCTGAATAACATGCCACAGTTTATTTTAAGGATCTCTTGTTAATGGACTTTCATGTCATCTGTGTCTTTATCTTGAATAATAAGTACCACACAAGCAGATTGTTTTTTAATATTTTAATAAAAAGTGGAATATTAATATGAGTCCTAAACAGAATTACTAAGTCTGCACTTTTTTTTTTTGATGTTGTTTTGGTACCAGGGACAACAGGGACATCCCACCACTGAGCCCCATCCCCAGTCCTATTTTACTTAGAGACAGGGTCTCACTGAGTTGCTTAGTGCCTCAGTTTTGCTGAGGCCGGCTTTAAACTCTGGATCCTCCTGCCTTAGCCTCCTGAGCCATTGAGATTACAGGCACCGGCCACCGAGCCCAGCAAGGGTTTATTGCCAAATTGCTTTATTTTGAAAAAGAAGAGCTGATGTTTGGTCCCATCAGCTTCACCTGTCTCAGCACATTCCCGAATGGGGTAGGTATTACTGTTCCTTTAAAAACTGGAGCCTTCCTGTTTGATGGCCGGAGGCACACTGAACTCTCTTTGCAGGTCCCTGCCTGTGGTGGACATGTGGACCTCAGCTGCTAAGGCAGAAAAGGCCAAGTGTGCCCAGAAGTCTTCTGCTGGGTTACTGTGGGTGGCGCCCTGGATCTTCATTAGAGTGGACAGAAAGGGTCCAAGTTAGCCAGGGAAGGTGGTGTGCAGCGGTGATCCCCGGGACTTGGGAGGCTGAGGAAGGAGGACCACAAGTTCAAAGCCAGCAACTTAGCAAGACCCTATCTTAAAATAAAAATTAAAAAGGGAGGATAAAAAATAAAAGCTGGGGATGTGGCTCAGTGGTTGAGTTCCCCTGGGTTCAATCCTTGTACCCCCCAAAAAGGGGGGGCACAGTTGCACAGTCGCGTTGAACAGGCTAAAGGGTCTTCACTGGACTGAGGGGAAGGCCTGCAGGCTCTCTGCCAAGTGTCCCTTCCCCGATTCCCCCGAAACCTCTCCACAACCAGGAAACATCAAGTCACAAGCAGACCTGGGAGCCCAGAGCCCACTGCCCACGCCCATTCTGTCCCTTCCAGGCCACCTGGGGAGAAGCATCTCCACCGCAGAGGCTGGCGGGTGGGCGGGGCCCGGCAGAGAGCTGGCCAAGCGCCCAGGGTTGAGTGTACCTTGGTGCCCACGGCTCTAGAGCCAGGGCAGGAGGGCCTTCCCCAGCTGCCTCCCTGCTCAGCGCCCTCTCGGAGAGCGCCCTCGGCAGCAGGCCTGACCAAAGGTCATCTGCGAGGACTGAGATCCGCAGCTTATGAGCTGGGGGACGGGGCATGCTCTCAGGCACCTTTTACCTTGTGCAGGCAAAAGGAGAGATGGCGATATTGCGCAGGATCACGCTTACTTCCGGCCCCCAAAGTCATCCTGGCTGTTCAGGACCTCCACCTCTGGCCACTCTGCCCAGAGGTGACCACTTGGCTCTGCTGATCAACCCAACCAGAGAGCCTTTCTGTCTCTCCCTGGCCTTGCTGGAGTTCCACTCGCATCAGCAAAGGATCCGAGCCTCGAGCAGAGTCCAGACCTTGGCTCTCCTGAAGCGCTGCGTCCCGTTTCTTCTCGCGACCCGGCAGCACACCCTGCGTCCTCGTCTGAGCCTCGGTCTGTGTGTGTCCTGAGTGTCAAGTGTGCGGCTGCTGGTGCAGTGAGCCTGTGGCTCTCCTGTCACTGGCTTTACCGGTGCTTTCTCTGCTCTTTGTTTCTCCAACAGGTTTGAGCTTTCTTCTGTGCTGCAGTCACGCGTGAGCTGAGCACCCTCTGTTTCAAGCTGGACTTGGACAGGCTGGGGAGGCTCCGTGGGGCCTGAAGCAGCTGTCCACAGCTGTCCAGCTGTCCCTCCACACCAGCAGGGTGCTGCCTGTGGCCTGTGCTGATCAGGAAAGATGCCTGCACGCTGCCCGTCATGGGCACAGAGCTGCCCGGTGACCTGGGGGAGGTGTCCCCTCCTCCACCAGCACACACTAAGATCTGCACCCATGCTGGGGCGTCCTGGGCCAGAGCCCTGCTGACCTCTGCCCTTCCCGCACCTCTGATGGGCTCGCCCTTGCTCCCTGGCTGCTGCCTGTACAGCCCTTCACAGATACAAGGAAGAGATTTGTGACATACTTTATTTTTTCAGCCTGGGAATTGAACACAGAGCCTGCGTGCTGCAAGAGCCCTCTGCCATTGAACACATCCCCGATCCAGCTATTTTCTTTCTTAAAAATCATTTCTAGCTGAATGAAGTTAGTAAAAACTTAAAGGATATAATAAAACACATTTAGTTATTTTTTTCTGACTGACCCATTTTAGAATTGTTTATCTACCAAGAAGGATACCAAGAAGGAAGTTAATAAATACTGTGGATGGACACATCATTAAAAGATCATAGCTGAAATGGCAAAGAACCGTGAAATTCTAACCACGTCTGACCTCACAGGGGCGCGCAGGAGGGCAGTGCTGACACCTGGGTCTTCAACACCTGGGCAGACGTGAAGAGCTGCTCAGGGTCAGGGGGGTCCCCGGGAGCCCTGCCCTCTTCCCTGGGCTCAGGATGGTTTGCACCCCCCCTTCCACACCGCTGGTCTCAGGCCTCTCCAGGGAGGAGTCCCTTCCCCACTCAGAGCTGCAGCCAGCGTCCACTGATGCTGGGCTCTCCCCCTGGCCTCCCTGGGACAGGCTCAGGGGTGCCGCTGGCCTCCTACAGGCAGCCTGTGTGGAGGGCCAGTGGCCACCTGCCCTGCATTCCCCAGGACTTTCTGGTCTGATTAAAAATAGCGAGGGCCGCTGCTGCTGTATTTTTAGAGGGAACACTGGTGGATGTACTATTTTTATCTCACTTCTGTCCTCACATTCTTTGGCCAAGGTTCCCCGTATCCTTTCTGAACAAAGGATAAATAAAGCAATAAGAGAGATGGAGTGTTTGCTCGAGTATGATGGGAGTGGCCCTGCCCGGGTGCCTTGGGGCGGAGTGACCTCCTGACTCCAGGCGTTGCTCAGCTCCACTCCTACAGCTCCCAAGGCTGGCTGTGGCCTCCCCGGGAGCAGCCTGCACCTGCTTCCTGGGCCCCGGGCTGGGGAGCTCCCAGAAGCCAGCCCCAACCCTGGTGCAGCTCCCCAGGGGACAGCACACCCCAGGCCCCACACGCAGCCTCCATGGGTGAGAGACATGAAGGCCCAGGAGAGCTCAGGACCCAGGAGGTCCTGCCAGCTTCAAGTGGACCTGCCTCTCACTGAATGATGTTCCCATCAGAAAATAAGAGAGATGGCCAGGAGCATCTGGAGCCCTCTCCAGGGCCAGAGTGGGCTTTAGGACAGTGCTCAGTTGCAAAGGAACTGAACACCAAGAAGCTTCAAAAAGCAGAAATTAACTTTCCACAGAGAAACCGGAGCCCTGGGCAGCAGGGCAGCTGCCGCCTCAGCACCTCTGGGAGCCCAAGCTCAGCAGGTCCAGGCAGCACCCGGCCTCTGGGTGGCCTGGGGCCTGTGTGCTGTGTCCCATGGGAGACACCGATGGAGCAGCTCAGAAGAACCTGCAGAGGGCACCAGTGACCGGAGGCAGGGCTGTGGCCGGTGGCCTCCTTCCTCCCCACCCTTCCTCACGTCAGCAGATGCTCCACCCTGAGGGCCCTGGGCCTGAGTGCACTCTGCAGAGGCAGGAGGTGCATGGCCACTGGCCTGGCCCAGCAGGGCAGCAGGCCAGCAGGGCAGCAGGCCATGGACAGCCTGTGGTGGCTCCTCAGGGCTGGCTTCCCAGGCACTTCCCAGGCCTGTGGGTCTGTCGTGGGAGCAGGCTCCAGCAGAGCCCCTAATGTCCTGCCGTCCTACTGGCCTCCTGGCCTCCCCACAGCTGGCGTGGGCCCGGGCCCAGCAGTGGGGAAGTGCTGCCTTTCTTCCCACACGCCTGGCTCAGGTCACCAGCCACTGCTCTGGTTTTGGTGCTTGGCAGAGACGCGGGAGGGGAGCAGAGGGCACCCAGAGTACGGTGAAGGGCAGGGAAGGCCGCCCACCCGCCAGGTCAGGAGCGAGTGCTGGCACATTCCCAGTGACAGTGCACATCAACACAAGGACCTCGCGAGGGCAGCAGCTGGCACCTGGCTCTTCTGAAAAGGAGCCTCAGAGCCCAGGGAAGCTGTCGGGCCTCGGGAGGGACAGGCCACCTGCCACACTCCTCTCCCAAGACCAGGGGCCTGGGCAGGAGAGGGCAGGGTGGACGGTCTGTGGGGGAGGTGCTCAGCACGTCACAGGCAGGAAGCCACCTCAGCCCCATGCCGGGGGCTGGTGGCGGCTCACGGCCAGGCTCACTGTGGGGCTTCGAAGGTGTCACTGGCCCTGAGCAAGGTGGGCCTGAAGGACAGATCGAAGGCCGTCTGGCTGCTGAAGCTCTGGGCTTTGTATTTTGCCAGGGGCTCTGACCTGAGGTGGCCACCCTCTGACAGGTCTCTCTGGGCCCCGGGTGTGTTTGGGAGCCCCGTCTGGGCTGGGAGCTGGGGGACTGGGCAGCCCCCAGCATCAGGTGTGGGCTGGGCAGAGCTGCCTGCGGGCTCCGGGCCAGAGGCTGCCGCCCTCCCCCCGGCCAGGAGCCTGCTTCCTGGGGTGGGTGGCGGGGCCCTGGGGCCCCCCTGGCCACTGGCCCTGTGCGGCGGCCTCTGGGGCTCCCCACAGGCCCCTGCGGCACGTGCTCTGTCAGCTGAGCCGTCAGGCTGCCCCCAGGCCTGGGACACCATGCCCCCGACCCTTCCCTGTGTGGTCAGGCTGCAGGACGCCCCAGGCGTCCCTGAGGGAGTGGCCGGGCTCCTGTCAGCCTTGGGGCCACCTTCCTGAGCCAGGTTCCTCACCTGCTTCACTGAGGGGCCCAGTGGCCGCTCCTGGCCCCTGGCCCTGGGCTGGCAGGGCTTCTCCATGGCTGCTGCCCTCTGTCCTCCTGCCCGGTCCTGAGCAGCCTGTGCCCGGGACTCTGCTGCACACAGCCCAGCCTTCTCGCCCCCTGGTGCTGCCCCTCTCTTTCCAGAACCGTCTGGCTCTTGAGTCTGGTGTGGCCTCTCGTGCCCTGTGGCACCCTCCTCTGGCTTCCCCACACGTCCCTGTGTGGGCCCCAAGCTCTCGGCCTGGCCGGGGGCTCTCTCCTGGGCAGGCCTGGCTTCCTGCTCTGGAGCTGGCCCCGTGAGGCACCAAGGGGCAGATGCCACAGCAGCGAGATTGTGTGCTGCCGGTGGGAGGCCCCCTGCCGGGCTCCCGCAGGGTGTGGGACGACAGGCTGCGTCCCTGGGCAGGGGACCCCCTCCGGTGGCTCTGCCGGCTCGGCTCCTGGTGCCCACTGCTGCAGCGTCCTGTGAAGCACAGAGCAGGGCCTCTGCAGGCGCGGGGCAAGCGCCCAAGGCCTCCTCTGGCCCAGCAGGCACGGGCACCCCTGTTGGGGGCTGCTGCCCAGGCCTCTCCTCCCAGACGCCCCCCTCTGCAGTTCGGCTCTTGTATTTGGAGGACTCGCCGGGTGTCAAGAAACGGTGCCGGCAAGGTTCTGGGGGCCAAGTCTCTCCCAGGAGCCCATTTCCTGTGGCAGCACAATGGCGAGCCGACTGCACTCTGTGTTCCTCTGCACCCTTGCACTCTGCCCTAGGACCGTCCTCGGGGTCCCCGACGCCCCCCAGCAGTGCTGTCCTCTTCTCAGGGTCCTGGGCACTCCCGGGTGGTGGAGGTGTCTTCCTGTCCTCGAGGTCCCTGGAGATCGCTGTAGGTGCCCTCCTGTCCTCGGGGTCCCTGGAGATCCCTGTAGGTGCCCTCCTGTCCTCGGGGACCCAGGCGTCCCCTGGTGGTGCCTTCCTGTCCTCGGGGTCCCTGGAGATCCCTGCAGGTGCCCTCCTGTCCTCGAGGTCCCTGGAGATCACTGCAGGTGCCCTCCTGTCCTCGGGGACCCAGGCGTCCCCTGGTGGTGCCTTCCTGTCCTCGGGGTCCCTGGAGATCCCTGCAGGTGTCCTCCTGTCCTCGGGGTCCCTGGAGATCGCTGTAGGTGCCCTCCTGTCCTCGAGGTCCCTGGAGATCCCTGCAGGTGTCCTCCTGTCCTCGGGGATCCAGGCGTCCCCTGGTGGTGCCTTCCTGTCCTCGGGGTCCCTGGAGATCCCTGCAGGTGTCCTCCTGTCCTCGGGGTCCCTGGAGATCGCTGTAGGTGCCCTCCTGTCCTCGGGGACCCAGGCGTCCCCTGGTGGTGCCTTCCTGTCCTCGGGGTCCCTGGAGCTCCCTGCAGGTGCCCTCCTGTCCTCGAGGTCCCTGGAGATCGCTGTAGGTGCCCTCCTGTCCTCGGGGACCCAGGCGTCCCCTGGTGGTGCCTTCCTGTCCTCGGGGTCCCTGGAGATCCCTGCAGGTGCCCTCCTGTCCTCGAGGTCCCTGGAGATCACTGCAGGTGTCCTCCTGTCCTCGGGGTCCCTGGAGATCGCTGTAGGTGCCCTCCTGTCCTCGGGGACCCAGGCGTCCCCTGGTGGTGCCTTCCTGTCCTCGGGGTCCCTGGAGCTCCCTGCAGGTGCCCTCCTGTCCTCGGGGTCCCTGGAGATCACTGCAGGTGTCCTCCTGTCCTCGGGGTCCCTGGAGATCGCTGTAGGTGCCCTCCTGTCCTCGGGGTCCCTGGAGATCCCTGCAGGTGCCCTCCTGTCCTCGGGGTCCCTGGAGATCCCTGCAGGTGTCCTCCTGTCCTCGGGGTCCCTGGAGATCCCTGCAGGTGCCCTCCTGTCCTCGGGGTCCCTGGAGATCGCTGCAGGTGCCCTCCTGTCCTCGGGGACCCAGGCGTCCCCTGGTGGTGCCTTCCTGTCCCCTGTAGATCTTGGGACCTTCCCTCCAGGTGCTGTGGCCCTGCAGGCTCTGCCACTGGGCTTGGGTGGCTCATCTAGCAGGGCCAGGCTCTTCCTGCCCCAATCATAGCGGGCATCTTCCTGGGCCATCCCCGGGGGCGGGGCTGCCTCTGCCTCGGGACCTTTGCTGTCTTCCTGCCCACACAGGACTCTCCTGTCACTCGTGGTGGGACTCTCAGGTCCTCTGAAATCCTGGGCAGGGGCTGCCCCGGCGCCTCCCTCCCTGGAACCGGGTCCCTGCTGGCTGCCAGAGGTGGAGCAGGTGCTGTGTCCTGGAGGGCTTTTCCACGCGCCGGTGGAAGAACCTGGTGGGGTGCCGTGGTCAGGGTGGTCAGACGGGGGCGGCCGCTGGCAGCTGAGCTCAGGAGCACCCTGTCCTGAAGCAGTTCTGGGGTTCCTGCCCTCACTGGCGCTCACAGGGCTGTGTGTGCTCCCCTTCCCAGCAGGGGTACCTTGTGGAGAGTTGGCCGTCAGGACCGTCGGGAGCGGCTGTTGGTCCCCAGGGCCCACGGGGGCAGTGACCCTCGGGGATTCTGGGGATCCTTGCTTGGAGGTCCTGCAGGAGGGGCTCAGCCCCCCTGCGGCCAGGCCAGCCTCCCTGTCCTCAGTGGCAGGGGGAAGCACTGCCCCTGCCTTGGCCCGGGCAGTGTGCCCTCCTGAAGTCGGGGGCCGCCTGTCCCCGCCCGGCCACGTGCTTTGCAGAGGCCCTGGAGGGGCTGGCATTTCGTGGACAACGGGAAGCCGCACGGTGAGGGGTGGAGACTCCAGGGCAGGCTGTGCTCGCTGTGTAGCCTGGACTCTGGGAGCGGCCAGCGGGGGGATGGGAGCCGCTGGCCCCTGCTCTGGCAGGTGCCTCTGGGTGGCGAAGAGGGGCTCTCTGTCTGAGGCTGGGAGCGAGCCTTCTGCTTCGTCCTCAGAACTGCACACAGTCATGGTGACTTCAGGGACCTCCCCTGCGCCCTCCTCTTGTAGCCCCCAGGGGCGGCCCGCCGGCCCCTCTGCTGTCTTGTCCCCTTCAGCTGGCCCAGCCCCCCTGGGGCTGGCTGCTCTGAATGGGGGTGACAGGGGCATGTGGTCAGGCAGGGCTTCCTGGGAGGCCCAGGCAGAGTCCTGCTGGGGGATGCCCTGGGTGGGGTTCAGAGCCAGGGGACTGTCCCTGGGAGCGGCCACCTGGGTCACGGAGGACTTTGAGGGCTTTGGTTGTCCTCTGGGCTCCTGGCTCAAGACCCCTGTTTCTGGCATCTTGTCCCTGCTGGGGTCGGTGCCCTCTGGGTCCGGGGACATGCTGATGTCTCTCCTGGGCCAACGCCTGGACTCCAAGTGACTGACCTTTGCGCAGTGAGACAGCCAGCTCCGGGGGCTGCAGACCACCGTGGCTATGCTGAGGGCGGGCAGGGGCTCGGCCGTGCAGGCCAGGAAGCGGGCAGGGGGTGTCCTGGTACAGCTGATGGCCATGGTGGCGGTGTGCAGCACCCGCAGCTCCGGCCTGTGCGTCTTCTTCTGCAGGCCCCTCCGCCCCTCCCTGTGGAGGGGCAGCAGGCTGGCCTCTGAGCGGAGGCAGCCGCTCTGCTCAAACCTCTCTCGCAGCTGGCGCAGGATGGTGCTCCTGCCCCCCGTCCTTGGCAGGAGGCCCCGGGCGGCCCCAGGCTGCCGGCCAGGGGGCTCCGCTCCTGCCTCCTTCTCCTCCTTCTTCTCCTTCTCCTCCGCAGCCAGGAACTTCCTCAGGATGCGCTTCACTGTGCCCTTCCCACCAGGGGGGGCCCAGCGGGGCTTCTCCCCAGCCAGGGGCCTCTGGCCCGGGCAGCTGGCCCCCGCCTGGGTCTTCTCCAGCAGTTTGTTGATGGTGGCACTCACCAGGCTCCTGCTGGGACCCTGCTTGTCCCTGGAGATGAGCCTGCCCACCTCCCTGGTCCTCTTGAGGTGGTGCTCCCGGCCGGTGCCCATGAACTTGGCCTGTAGGAGCTGGAAGCGCGTGGGCCTCCGGCCGGCCTCCTGAGACGGAGGCGAGCAGCCCCCCGCAGGCCCTGGGTCCGCTGGGCCTGGGGGCCCGCCTGCGCGGTCTGTGACGTAGGCCAGAAGGCTGCCAAGGAGGGCGCGGGCCCCCTCGTCGCACGTGCGGCTGATCTTCCTCCTCAGGACGTGTGCCTCCATGGGCGTGTGGCCACCGCCGCTCCCGCTGCGCTCGGGCCTGCGTGGAGAAAACTGGTGGTGACCCATTTTATCAGCACTGACCACTTATCTGGAGGACACTGATGGGGAGGCCCACACCCCGAGGGCCTGGCCAAGCAGGAAGAGCTCGGGGTGGGCCGAGGCCGTCCCTGCGTCCTCGCCCGTGGCTCTTCTTGGCCACAGTCCCCTGTTAATAGACTGACTTCTAAGTTTCCTGCTCTGAGGGCTGTGGGAATTCCACCCTCATCAACTGCTCCAACCCAGTTTGGAAAAGCCACTTTGCATATGTCAGGTACTTTTAAATAAAAAAGGTTATATTTTGCTTTTACAAATAAGCCAAAAAAATCAAGTATGAAAATCTATGTCATCTGTGCGCACATCTAGCTTTAAATAGGAAAGGCGACACCAATGCCGTGTGCCTCCTACGTGACCCTGAGTTGCAGCCCGAGCCTCGGTGCGAGAGAGCCGCTGACGGCTGCCCCACGGGCTCCTGGCAGCATGAGTTGCTGTGGTGGACATGTGTGCCCAGAGTGGTCACAGTGTGGAGGTCTGAGGGCTCCCAGAGAAGCCCCGGGCTGGAGGGGCCTGCAGGTGGGCTCTGGCACCCACTGCCCCACACCCAGCTGGATGCAGGGCTGGCTCTTCACAACTCGGAGGCAGCCCCGGAAAGGCAGGTCCAGGGCGTAGGCACTGCGGCCGCTCCTGCTGGCTGTGCATTCTAGGGGACGACCAGAGGCCAGAACAAGGTTCCAGTCCTGCATGAGGGTCTCCACGGCACCACCCCAGTGTTAAAGAGCTGAGAGGCCCTGGTGCCCAGCACGAGCACTGCCCAGGGCCCGGCCACACTCGCTCACAGCAGTGAGCAGCAGAGACTGGCCCTGCTGAGACAGACTGCAGGGGAACGTGCAGACGGACAGACTTCACCTTTCTGCTGTTTGTGGAAGCCACATACAACATCCTTTTAAAAACCTGTTCTGGAGCCAGCCCTGGTGGGATAGGGGAGCGGCCTCGTCCCCTGCTCACCTTATGGACGAGCACCTGTGGCTGCAGAGACATGGCCCTGAGACCACCCCGTCCTGGGGCAGGATCTCAGCGTGGAGCAGAGGGCCCCAGGCTGGCCAGGGCTCTGTCCTCAGGCCCCAGAGGACGCCTCCCTCCCGGACCTGGAGGTGCCTTGGGAAACAGCCTTTCTTTTTTCTTTTGAGACAAGACTTTGCCATGTTGCTGGCCAGGAACTGACTTAGGGTCCTCCTGCCTCAGCCTCCTGAGTAGCTGGGCTGTAGGTGACGAGATCACCTCCAGCTCCTGAGTGGTGTCCAGTGCCACCATAGGCCCGAGCCACCCACAGGGCCAGCCCACCACCGACTGGGCCTCAGTGACTGTGAGCCAAAGTGCACCTGTCTTCTACACAGCCCTCCCTCAAAGCTGTCTGTCCCAGTGAGGAGACGCGGGCAGGCGACACGAGGAGAGGAGCGGCCACAGCCACGGTGCTGCCACCAAGCCCCTGACAGAGCCTTCGCGGCGTGTCCCATCTCCCCAGGCCTCAGATGGCTGTGCGTCTGCAGGGATGCGGCCTAGTGAGAGCTCCAGCCGGAATACACAGCAGCCACGTGCCGCAGCTCCGTGACCACAGCAGAGGTGACCGCACCCAGGGGGCAGATACACCCGGACTGGCCCTCGACTGCCCTGGTCATCATTCTGGGAGAGACAGAGGAGCGCAGGCCTCGGGGTGGCTATGGATAGCTGGTGTCCTGCTTGTGCTTTCGGGACCTGCTGGCCGTGAGCAGGCTGTGGGAGAGGCCTCTCCCCACGGGCGCTCTGTGGACACATCCCTCCCACATGGTGGGGTCCCTGGGAGGCTGCTCTGGGGAGAGAGGAGGCTGGCCTGGCCGGGCATCACCAGAGAGCCGTCTCGGGCTCCCCTGACCCTGCTGCCCCGGGCCCCCCGCCAGTCTCCCCAAGGCAGAGGACCTCAGGTCTCGGTGCCGGGCAGTGGTCTCTCAGGGTGTGCACAGCTGCTTGGGCTGAGGCCCCACCCCATCTCTGCAGGAGACAGTGCTGTGGTCTGTGGCACCCTTGGTAGTGGGCTGGCTCGAGGGTCAGCAATGTCTCTGCGTTTCCCAGGCTACAGAGGAGACATTGCAGCCTCTAACTGGTGGCCGTTTAGGCTCGGCACCTTGGGGTGGCCCCTGGCAGCTGCTCAGCTCTGTCCCTGGCTGAGAGCTGGGTTCCCACAGGCACACCCAGGCACCCGAACCCAGCTCCCCAAAGTCCTCCTCGTGTTTGTCCTGCCTGGCTGAGGGCACCCCAGCCCCGGGCACACAGGTGGGAGCTACGACCACTCCATCCCCAGGGATCACGCCCACTTGCCTGCCCCCTCTTAGCTCTGCCGCACCAGCAGCGGGGACTGTTCTCCCTCCAGAGAGTCATGGGTCCTCGTGGCCCTGAGTGCACTCACCCACCAGCCTTCCCAGGGCTCTTGCCCTCCTGCACCGGGTCCTGCTGTCTGGCTGCTTCCCTCTGCCCCTTCCTTTCTTCCACAGGAGCCGTCCCTGGCCGCTGTCACAGTGAGGGAAGGCTGACTAGCCCAGCGCTCTGAGAGAGACGTGTCCTGGCCCCAGGCCTGTCCTTCACACTGGCCACGCACACCTGCTCCATGGCTCTGGTCTCTCGGGACAGCCTCTGTCTGCACCCTGGGTGTACACAGGACCTCGCTCAGGGCGTGTCTGTGACCCTGGGTCGTGGGCCTGAGACCCTCCCACGGGAGCAGCCAGAACCAGCCCTCAGCCCAGGGCCCAGGCTGGGCCACACGTCGTCCCCGGAGGGCTTCCAGGAGCCACAAGCCTGCGGAGGTGGGCGGGAGGCCTGGCTTCCTGGACGGCTCGGGCAGCCTCACCTGGTGGCAGGAGACCCAGGATGGAAGCCCTCAGGGAGTGTGTGACCACACAGTGCTGGCCTGCGGGTGGCTGGGCTATTTCAAGCGTCTTGCTGACTTCTCAGGTTGAGTCATTAGGATAACAGCCAGGCTGACAGCACACTGTGGGGACATTCTGGTGGCCTGACTCAGGGCCATGAGGCCCAGCCTCGCAGGTTGATGATGTGCCCTCCCACCTGCGCCGCAGCAGCAGGGCTGGGCTGCACGCGGAGGCCCATCCACCGGCACCCGACTGCACCCCTCTGGTGGTGAGCGCCACTTGTTTGGACTGGACTGCCTGAGGGTCCTTTGTGGCCATGGGAGTCATGTGGCTCTGAGGCTGCGTGGCCTTTGACCAGGGCCATCTGAGACAGTGGTGAAGCCAGCCGGCTCTGCCTAGCCGCCAGCCCCCAGAGAGCAGACCGGTGGCGCCCCTCTGGCTGTCAGCCCAACTGCCCTGGGGACACAGCAGAGGGCTTCCTGGGTCAGCCCTGGGGGAGTTCCAGAAAGTTCCCATGATTTCACCATCCTCCAAGAGACGGCGGGTCAGGTGCTGTGGTGAGATTTATGGACAGGGATTCGGGGATGAGGCCAGTGCCTTGAGTTCTTTTCTGGTGAGCAGGCCGTGCCTCGTGCCTGTCATGGCTACCTCACCCCAGGCCCAGCGGCAGGAGGACGGTCATTCACAGAGGCGTAAGATGCTGCTGTCGGCCGTGAGCACCCCCTTAGTGAGTGGCTCATGCTTAAGGACTGTTACTTGCCCAGAGTCTCCTTCCTGCGGTCTCCACTACCCTGTGCTCTGGCCACCCACAGCACTGCTGGGCAGGGCTCCTTCCCCTGCAGGCCACCTCCCTGGTCTGCAGGCCCAGCTCCTGCCCACACCTCCTGGTGACCAGCAGCTGATGGCTGTCCATGGACTCTTTGCGCCCAGCTCATCCCCAGGGCCTCTGTACCAGTCCCTCCGCCTCAGCACATCTGCCCCTTCAGGCCACGGCTCCCGGGTCCTCTCCCGGGTGGTCGCAGAGCCTACGACCATGGCTGACCTCTAGCACATGACTGGGTGGCCACGGTCACCACACCGGCCACTTCCTGAAACTGCTGTGATTTCAAAGGAGTGAAACTGCCTCTCTCGGGGCCACTGGAGTGCAGGCTGCCCGTGGGCAGGAGCGTGTCTCCTTCTCCTGGTCACCCCAGGGCCCACGCGTGCCTGGCCAGAGCGGTAGATGCCTGGGGACGGGGAACAAGCCCTCCTTGGATGCCTGGCTGCAAACAGGGCCGCCCTTCCCCCCCTCTGCCCTGCCTCTCCCTGGACCTCCCTGCCCCTGTGGCCTGCACTGGAGGGCGAGACAGCTCTGAGGCCCACAGCTGCCCACAGGCTGCTTGCTCCGCAGTGGCCAGCAGACAGCCTGAGCCTGTTCAGCACGTTCCTGAGGCACAGGGGCCAGCTGCAGCCCGGCCAGGATGGACGGAGCCCACCCTGCAGGTCGACATGAACATGGCGTACCACGACACTCCTGGTCTAGGCAGCGCCGGCTGGCGGGAGAGGGCGTCTAAAACAAGAGGACTGAGAAGCCACCCTTGGATACGCCCAGCTCCGCACACCCACCCAGGGTGCCTTCAGCTTCCACCAGTCTGCGGCCCCCACCACGGACTGTCCTGCACCAGGTCCTGACTTCCCCTGCGGCTGTCAATGGCCATGACCCCCACCCGGCCCTCCCCCGGGCAGCGCCGTCGGCTGTCCCCTCAGGTCTCAGGGGAGCTTGGGGCAGGCTCTGCATGGCCCCGGGCCTCCGCGGAGGCTCTGCACACACCTTGACTGCAGCACACCTCGGGTCCTCAGGCCACTCAGGTGCACCTGGCTCCCATGACAGGCCGCTTGCTGCCACTGCCTGTCCCGCCCAGGACGAGCTGTGGGGCGGCTCTCTGCCCACGAGCACTCCTCTCCCCAACTGTGGGGACCAACGTTGTCCTGCCCTACTGTCTGCTCATCTGTCCCTCCGTCCCCTTGAGCCCAGCCCAGGACGTGCTGGCGGGGTGGACAGTCCCTCTGCCTCCTCTTGAGCCCAGCCCAGGACGTGCTGGCGGGGTGGACAGTCCCTCTGCCTCCTCTTGAGCCCAGCCCAGGACATGCTGGCGGGGTGGACAGTCCCTCTGCCTCCTCTTGAGCCCAGCCCATGACGTGCTGGGGGAACAGTCCCTCTGCCTCCTCTTGACCCCAGCCCAGGACGTGCTGGGGGGGACAGTCCCTCTGCCTCCTCTTGAGCCCAGCCCAGGACGTGCTGGGAGGGACAGTCCCTCTGCCTCCTCTTGACCCCAGCCCAGGACGTGCTGGGGGGGACAGTCCCTCTGCCTCCTCTTGACCCCAGCCCAGGACGTGCTGGGGGGACAGTCCCTCTGCCTCCTCTTGAGCCCAGCCCAGGACGTGCTGGGGGGACAGTCCCTCTGCCTCCTCTTGAGCCCAGCCCAGGACGTGCTGGGGGGACAGTCCCTCTGCCTCCTCTTGAGCCCAGCCCAGGACGTGCTGGGGGGACAGTCCCTCTGCCTCCTCTTGAGCCCAGCCCAGGACGTGCTGGGGGGACAGTTGCTGTCCAGGCATATCTGCCCTTGCTGTCCATGTAATGGTGTCCATGCTCCCTTCCTGGAGCTGTGAACTCAGAGGCAGAGGGCAGCTTCATCCCACCTGGAGGCAGGGACCCCGTGTTTGCTCTCCGGCTGCCTCTTCCCGGTGTGCCCCCCCCAGCCACGCAGGCCTCTCTGCTCTACCCTGGCTCACTGCCCCTCAGCCCCCGCCCGGGGCAGGAACAGCCTCTGCCTTCCTCTACAGCCTCTTCCTTGGTCACTGACTGACTCCCAGCTTTCCCTGGGCTCCCCTGGGTCCTCCCTGGTCACTCTGGAGGGACAGTGTCGCCTGTGGGGCTGCCCACTATCTCTACATGGTCCCATTTGGTCAGCTCAGCTTTGGACAGTTTCAGTGCCCCGTTGGGTCTTGACAAAACATGCCCAATGGGTGTCCCCCAAGGACTGTCCCCCCTCTAGCACCGTCCACAGATCAACACCCACTGGCCTCCAAGCCCTGTCCTCTCCTCAGGGACCCACTGGCAGGTTCCCACTGAGCCTCTGCCAAGTTCTTCCAAAAGGAGAGGGGACCCCTGGCTGTGGGGTGCTCACCTGTGGTCCCAGCAACTCAGGAGGCTGAGGCAGGAGAAGCGCAAGTTCAAAGCCAGACTCGGCAATTTAGCAAGGCCCCGAGTAACTCTGTAAGACCCGACTCAAAACAAAGACTAAAAGGGCTGGAGATATGGCTCAGTGGTTAAGCACCTCTGGGTTCAAATCCCAGAACAAAAAAGGAAAAACAGAGGTGATCTAGGCTTATTAGTTATTTTTATAAATCATACAGTTTTTAAATGAGATGGGCTTTGTTTTGGGGGTTTTCCTGGTGCTGGGGGAGAACCTAGGGCCTGTGGATGCTAGGCACCTGCTACACCACTGACTGAGTCACACCAGATTGGTTTTAAACGAGGTTCCCAATAATTTACAAGTAAATCTGAAACTAGATCTGAGACCAAGGGACATCTAATCCATGAGACAAAGTGCTTTCTAAAAGCCAGGACGAGGGGGCAGAGTTGGGATCCTGGTGAGTGGCTGTGAGGGGCACAGCCGCTCCACCTGGTGTTGGTCAGCGTGTGAGTGCATCTAGAGGGACCGTGCAGCAGAGCCAGGTGGCGGCTGTCTGTTCCTGTGAGCGCTGTGGCTAGGTGTCTGCCAGCTGCACCTGCTGTCCAGGCAACCTGCAGGTGCACTTCCTTACGGACGTCACGCTGAAGACTGACACCCCGGTCTCTGGCACCTGCGCCCATGTGCGCGCCACCCTGAGTGGCAGGGGGTGTCTGCTCAGCTGGGGAGAGTCTGCAGCCCTGGTTTTGGCCCCTCCGTCATGCCCAGGAGATGGGCGGGAGGGTCCGGGCAGCCAGAGCTGCATGGCGAACTTGACATGAGCCAGGAGAGGGCAGGCAGGACAGCTGGCCACTGCATCACATGCACCGAGACGCTTGGGAGCAGGCACAGGGCCGCAGCACCGCATCAGACTGTGTCCCCTGCAGAGAGCACCCAGGGCTGTGCCAGCACACTCCTGGCTGGAGGGGACTTCTGGGGACGGTCCAGCACTGCACCACCTCCACCAAAACCCTGCTGTGTCCACTGGTTTCCAGTGAGCCAGGGACACAGGGTGTGTGGCTTATCCTCAAATGGTTCAGAAAAGGTGCAGGTGTGTCTGCACGGTGCTGGCTTGTGTCTGTGCCTCAGTGTGTCCACATGCACATCTGTGGGTCTGCGTGTGTCTGTCTCCTGGGGCTGAGAGTATGTCTGTGTGTCTGCATGTGTCTGTGTGTCTGCATCTGTCTGCATGCATTGTGTGTGTCTGTGTCTGCATCTGTGTCTGCATGTGTCTCTGTGTGTGCCTGCAAGTGTGTGTGTCTACATGCATCTGTGTGTCTGCCTCTGCATGTCTGTGAATGTCTGTGTGTCTCTGTCTCTGTGTGTGTCTGTGTGTGTCTGCATGAGTCTGTGTGTCTGCTTCTGCATGTCTGTGAATGTCTGTGTGTCTGCATGAGTCTGTGTGTCTATATGTGTCTGTGTGTGTATGTATCTGCGTATCTGTGCATGTGTCTCTGTGTCTGTGTTTATACGTCTGCATGTGTCTATGCATGTCTGTGTGTCTGTGTGTCTGCATGAGTCTGTGTGTCTATGTGTCTGTGTGTGCATGTGTGCTTATCTGTGCATGTGTCTCTGTGTCTGTGTGTCTGCGTCTGCATGTATCTATGCATGTCTGTGTGTCTGAGTCTGTGTGTCTGAGTCTGCGTGTCTGTGCCTGTGTCTGTGTGTTTGCACGTCTGTGTGTCTGTGTGTCTGCGCATCTCTGTCTTTCTCTGTGTCTGTGCGACTCTGTCTGTGGTCTGTGTGTCTGTGCCTATGTCTGTGTGTGCTTGTGTCTGTGTGTCTGTGTGTGTCTGCATGTTTGTGTGTGTCTGTGTGTCCATATGTGTCTGTGCGTGTATCTGTGAGTGTGTGTCTCTGTGTGTGTCTGCGTGTGTCTGTGTGAACACACAGGTGCGGGAGAGAGAAGACGGTGGCAGGTGTGGCCAGTGTGGAGCTGGATGGGGTACCTGGGAGTCTGCTCGCTCTTCTTCTGACTTCTCTGTTTGTTGGAAAGCGCTTCACTAAAATGGAAGAGGAAGATGGTGAAGACACAGTGTCACGTGTCCCAAGGAAGGTGCTGGCAGGGACTCCCTGGCCCACGCTGGGGGGATCTGTGGGCTGGACACGCTCCTCCTGGCCCACCAGGCCCTGCTGAGAAGCCCCAGGTAAGAGCAGGTGGGTGGGGTGGCTCCGGGGCGAAGTGCTGCTGTGGTCCTGCGGCCCGTCTGTGCTGTGCTCAGCCGTGCGACCATGGGGCCTGCTGACCCTGAGCTGATTTCCCACCAGAGCCCAACCTGGAGCACAGGGTGCAGCCGGGGAGGGGGGCTCTGGGCATGGCCTGCAGGGGAAGGAAGGGGCTGAAGCTCCCTTCCTGGCGGCTTCGCTCTGGCCAGAGGCTGGAACCTGAGTCCTGGCTCTGTTGCCCAGGGGCTGCACAAGCGTCCACTAGTCCTCACCTCTAGGGATGAAGCCCTGAGGAGTGGCCATGCCCCCCGCAGAGCGCGGCTCAGGAAGGCAGACATGCTCACAGCTGACTCTCTGCTGCTGTCCAGGGCTGCAGTGCCGCGGCCTCTGCCGAACAGCACTGGGTTCTGCCCACTGCTGCACCAGTACCTTTCTCTTTGTTTTTGATTTGGGTTTTTGTACTGGGGATTGGAGCCAGGGGTGGTCCACCACTAAGCTGCACCTCAGCTCGTTTTATTTCATTTCGAGATAAGTTCTTGCAAGTGGCTCAGGCTGGCCTGGAAGTAGCCATCCTCCTGCCTCAGCCTCCCTGGTGGCCAGGGTCGCAGACATGGCCATGCACTGGCTCAGAGTCTAGTCTTGTCAGCCTCCCCTCTGTCCCCTCCAGATCTGTCCCTCTGCTGTCAGAAGGGGCTGACAGTGTCTGCCACACCTACCTCCGACCTGGCTTTCAGATATCAAACCCTTGGAAAAAATCGTTTTAAATACAAATGCAGAGTCTCTTCACCCAAGAGTCTGAGTGAAGGATGAATCCAGGACCTGAAGTTCCAACTCCCGCCCCCTGATGGGCCCTCTCACCTGCTGAGTGTTCTCCGCATGGGCCTCTGCCAAGGAACCATGGGCCAGGCCATGAGTGGCCTGAGGAGAGATGGCTGCCAGAGTCCAGGTCTCTCCTGAGGGACATCTTTCCCAGCAGCCTCCGCCCTCTCTGTCCCTAGTCCCAGCTTCTGCTCATCCCCATGTCCCCCCTCCTGGATTTGGGTGAGAATGGTCACATTCAGGACGCCCTCCTGCCTGAGAGTCATCCTGCACTGTCACTAGGAGGAAAGTGCATGGGTGGGGCTCCCGGGCACAAGTGCTGCTGGCATGGCACGCACTGTTCCTCACGTGCCTCGGAGAGACTGAGAGATCATCACCTGAACCGCCAGCCAGAAAATACAGGACGCGCCACCACTTCAGAAATACCAGAGGATGAACAGGGCCTCGCTGTGCTGAGGGCAGACGGCACTTTGTTCTCCCAGGAAACGGGAGCAACGTTAGAAGAGCCACAAAGGACAGACTCTACAAGTGCTCTTTAGGAAGTGGAAACACTGAAGCTCCAACAAAGGTTGAGCAGATAAATGAGGACACTTGGGCTGGGGATGCGGCTCAAGCGGTAACGTGCTCGCCTGGCATGCGTGCAGCCCAGGTTCGATCCTCAGCACCACATACAAACAGGGGTGTTGTGTCTGCCAAAAACTAAAAAATAAATATTAAAATTCTTTAAAAAAAATAAATAAATGAGGACACTCGCATCACGGACGGAGGTGAATGGAGGAGACACAGGTACAGAGAAAGTAGGCAGGAGGCAGAGATGACAGGCAGGTCACAGAGAGATGATTGACAGGTGGTAGGTAGATACAGGTCAGACAGAGGTAGAGAGATGATTGACAGGTGGTAGGTAGATACAGGTCAGACAGAGGTAGAGAGATGATTGACAGGTGGTAGGTAGATACAGGTACAGAGGTAGAGAGATGATTGACAGGTGGTAGTAGATACAGGTACAGACAGAGGTAGAGAGATGATTGAAAGGTGGTAGTAGATACAGTTCAGACAGAGGTAGAGAGATGATTGACAGGTGGTAGATAGATACTGGTACAGACAGAGGTAGAGAGATGATTGACAGGTGGTAGGTAGATACAGGTACAGACATAGGTAGAGAGAGGGGAGGTGGGGTGTAGATGATTGATACGGGTATAGAGGCAGACAGATGGGAGGTAGGTATGTAGAAGATGATCAATAGGTGATAGGTATAGGTAGTTTTGGACAGATGATAGGTAGATAGGAGGTAGATACGTAATTGAAAGATGATAGATAAACAGGATAAGAGACTTAGGAAATATTAAAAAAACTCAGTGGCTGGGGTTGTGGCTCAGTGGCAGAGCGCTTGTCTAATATGTGTGAGGCCCTCGGTTTGATTCTCAGTGCCACATTTAATAAATGAATAAAATAAAGGTCCATCAACGTCTAAAAAGGAAAAACTCAGTTTAGCTGGGTGAGGTGGCATATGCCTGTAACCTCAGCAGCCTTGGAGGCTGAGGCAGGAGGATGAGGAGTTCAAAGCCAGCCTCAGCAACTTAGTGAGGACCTAAGCAACTTTGGGAGACCCTGACTCTAAATAAAATACAAAAAAGTGGGCTGGGGCTGTAGCTCCGTGGTAGAACACTTGCCTCGCACATGTGAGCCACTGGGTTCACACTTCAGCACCACATAAAAAGGAAACAAATAAAATAAAGATATTGTGTCCGTCTAAAAAGTTAGTGGAAAACCAAAGCAAACTGTCATGCCTGGTGCACGCCCGTCGTGGAGAGAGGCCACCGTGCTATTGGGCAGGCACAGGGACCCCGCAGCCTCCCACTCGCCCGTCAGCAGCAGCCGGCCTGCAGCCAGCTGTGGGCACCTCTTGCCTTATAATAAAAACCAAGCCAGTGAGCGCTCAGTTTCTAAAAATTGGGAAGACACGGTCCGCACCTCCCTGCTCTCTGTGGTTTTACGTCTCAACGTCTGCATTTACTCGTAAAAGGAGGACGAAACTGGAAACTGTGCTGTGTGTTTGAGGATCTTACTCAGCCTAACACTCCAGAGTGGGATCAGCTTTTCAGCAGACTGCTCTCTGACCTCCCCCCAGGCTGGCCTCCTGTGCGCCCTCGTCCCGAGAGAGAGCCGTGCTCTGCTGGAGGTGAGGGGAAGGCCCCTGTAAGGCCCCTAGAGGCGAGACCTGCCTTTCTGACTCTGACTGAAAGCACACCCGTCCCGGCCCCGGTTCAGAAACAGCCTGTGCAGACAGGGCTGCTGCCCAGTGGTCTCACAGGCTCCCTGACCACACCTACGCTCCTCTGGGATGCGCGAGCCGGGCCACTGCTGAGGGGCCACCCCAGCCCTAGCAGGGCCTCCACCAGGGCGCAGGGAGGGCCAGATGCCTGGCCAGACGCAACTCCAGGAAGCCCAGCAGCGCCCTGAGCCTCACCAGTAGCCACTGGTCCAGACGTCTGCTGGACACACAAACCTGGGGACACCACGCACTGTCCAAACTACTCACAGAAGAAGTGCCACAGCCCAGGTGGCCCTCTGGCTCGGCCACCTTCCCGCACCGCGAGCTCCTGCCCTGGCGCTCTGCGGTGCGGTCGGCACCCTGGCCTGCGCGCACCCGAGGGGCAGCTCTCCTGAGACGCGCGCCTCAAGCCCAGGAACACCACGGCCACCAAGACAGGCCACCACCAAGCGCTGCTCTACTCACACCTGATGCTGCTTGGAGAAAATCACACCCAGAGTCACCTCAGCAACAGGAGCAAGTGTCCCCTCAGGCCCCGGCAGTGCCCCGGCCACCCCCAGGGAGCAGGGCTGCAGGGGCTGGGGACCTTCTGTGGGAAACCTGGCAGGCAGACCCCCAGAGGGCACTGCTCCCTGGCCCTCGGCCATGTGTTCCCAGAGGCACTGACTCAGAGGCCCAGTGTGGCTACGCACTTGGCGGGGGAGGTGAGGCCAGAGCTTCTGCCCCCAGAAGGCACCCAGAGCCCGGAGGCCCCACCGTGAGGACACGGAGCCTCTGTCTGCCTGGGGAGGTGACTCTCCGGGAGCCTGAGGTGGTGCAGGTGTGCAGCCATCAAACAAGTGTCCAGCAGTCGAAAGGACAAGCTGTTCTCAGATGGAGCACCACTGCAGACACTGTATCGGCGTGAGGGGCAGATGGTACTGTCTGGGCAGTGGAATAAACACCAGCTGTCCAGGACACGCAGGGGACACTGTATTGGAGGTGCCCGTGCAGCAGGCTGAGCCATATCGGCAGTGCTCTGGGTGAGCAGGGTGTGGGAGCCACCTCCAGACGGGCAGCCTGTGTCAGGTGGAGGTGGACACTGCAGCTGGAGGGGAAGCAGGTGTGGGCCACCCTCCCCTGGGGGCTACTTGCTGCTGGGGCCCCGGGAGGCAGTGGCAGAAGCTTTACTTCTCCTCTGTGGACAGGCGGTGGAGGGCGGCGCCCACGCTCTCCAGTCTGGGCCTGTGCTCCAGCTCCTGGTACAGGCCCCTGGGCACCGCATCCAGCCCGTGCAGCAGTCCGAACAGGCAGCCGGCGATGGCCCCGGTGGCTCCGCTCTCACCTGCAAGGGCACACACAGGTGTGTCATGGCCCAGGCCCTGTTCCTCCAGGGCCCCTCCTTCAGGAGTGGACAGGTTCTGGTCCCACACAGAGCTTTCTGCTCTGGCCACCCCCATCACAGAGAGGTGCATGTGCCATGGGGCTGGGTTGGGGGGACTCCAGGGGCCAGGACCTCTTGAGGTGGGCCCCTGTGGGCCACTTCCCCTCTGGCTCTGCCGATGCCCTTGCCCAGGCTGGCCCCCTCAGCCTTGCCTGGCACCGCAGCACTCCTCCCCCTTCACCCACCCCCAGCTGTCCACTCTGGTGCCCAGAGGACACTCGGCCTGCACTCAGTCCCCAGGCAGCAGTGGTTCCTTCTGTCTGCACAGTGCGCTCAGCCCAGCCTTCAGGGCTCTGCGGAGACTCCCGCCCGTCCCCACAGCCTCTGCTTCTCCTCTGCTCGGTGCCCAGCTGGGTCCTGGCTTCTCTGGAGCCCACAGGCCAGGCAGCATGGGCTCCTCCGCAGTGGGAGAAAGCATGCCCAGCCCTGGGGCAACCCGTGAGCGCAGAAGTCCCTGCCAGGACGGGGAGGGGCACAACACAGTCCCAGGTATGGGTGCTGTCCGGAGAGATGGAGCAAGCTCATCTGGCCAGGGCCTGACCGCCCAGTGCAGGCCAGGACTGCACAGAGCTGCGGAGGCACAGGACGGCAGAGCCTCAGGTGGGCCCAACACAGCCGGACAGCGGCGGCCCCAGAGCAGGCGCCGAGGCCTCTGTGCTGGCTGGGGTGCAGGTGGCAGAGGCCTCCCGAGGGGCCCACGGGGGCCCAGTGTCTCTGGCCCGGGGCTCACCTCCGTGGAGCATGGCCCGCTGGCACAGCTCCGTCCAGCTGCCGCCTGCTGCCAGGAGGGCGTCGTAGGCTATCATGGGGGCGTCGTGGCCTCGGCGTCCCCCCCGGCCTTCCGAGCTCCACTTCTTGTAGGTCTGAAGAGGGCCGTGGTCGGGGCGTGAGCCCAGGTGGGACTCAACGCCTCCCTCCCACCGGCAGCCACCCGCCCACCAGCTGCTGTGCGCCGAGTGCAGCCACCGTGAGGTGCGCCCCAGCAGGGGCAGGACTTGCCTTGTCTCTCTCCTCCGCGTCGTAGTTCTCAGGAAAGGTGGCTTCGTTTCCCGAGTCCTCACTGATCTTTCTCTCCTCCAAGTAAAACTGCCACTTAGCTTCAAAGTAGAACCAGTGCTCCTGGTACTCTAGACAGAAGCACAGGGGGGCGGCCACCGGCTGTGGGCAGGAGGAGGGGCAGCATGCCCTCCCAGGAGCAGGTGTGCGGGGAGGGACCTCCTGCCCCGAGAGCTGGGAACAGGCAGCAGCTGCAGAGCTGCACCGTG